>NC_092794.1:61615844-61915844 GCF_918797505.1 Bemisia tabaci | reverse complement strand
GTACGTAGAACATGGATCGCATTTGGCAAAAAGGAGCAAACGCGATTATAGTGTTTTCAAAATCGTGCAATGTTCCTTTTCTCTTGAAAATACTTATATATTGTGTACAGTATTAAAATTTACACGATTATTTTCCTTTAAAATTAACAATTTTTCCGTGGGAAGCCAAAACTATTCGCTATTCTGAGAGATTTTTTTAGATAGTAGGATGACATTTTGCAAAAAGGAACCAATTGCATTTCAATGCTGCTAGGATTGTGCAACTTACATTCTTCGCAATAAAATTACTGAAATTATGCAAAAAATTAAATTTGCAAAGGTAATTTTCGTCTTGGTTTCATAGTTTATTGGGAGTAAAAATACAACTTTTTCAGGCGATCTAGTTAATACTTGCAGGGTGAAAAAAAGTGCACAATCTTAGCTACATTGGAATGCTCTTGGTTCTCTTTTGCAAAATTCAATCCAATTATGAAGAAGCAACATTTTCAAAACACCGTCGGTAATCGAGCTAGTTCCTTTTTGCTAAATGCGATCCATGATACTAATTTTTTATCATCGACGTATTTCTCACGCAATTCTACCCACCCGCCCTTAAAACGACGATAGGGTAGAGAGCAAGTTAACGTCCGTGGCGATTCGTTTTACCGTGGAAATGTAGGGCTGAGATGCCGAACGGGTAATAAAATTAAATCGCGTCAATATTTACATAAATCTTCACGGTACTCAACCGCAAAACAAGCGGCGAATGTGGAGTAGGAGAGATAGCGATAAAATAGAATAATAGCCTTTGATGACACCGGTTCGTTCCGGTGGTGGAGGGTGGGGGGTGGGTGCTCGAAGCTCGAGGGTTGCTCGCACGGGCCACGGCGCCGGCGTTCACATCGCGCAGGGGCGGGGGGGGGCGCCTTCGCCCTCCAGGGCGAGTGGGCGTTTCCGTGCTTCTGCCGGGGCGGAGGGCGCCATGGGCGGGGCCCCGCCGAAAAGCGGCGTGAAATCTCAATTAGTTGCCGTCACCCACACAAAGTACAAATATTACCCTTCCGGTCGCTTCCCGCGTCCCATCGAGCATCAAGGCTGTCCGACCCTGGGATCTCATCCCTGAGGTAGTCCAAGGGAGGAAAATATCTCACACACGCCCATATTCATGGATATCCCATTTTATTAATTTGCTTCCTGGGATATCCGAGAAAATAGCTTAAGTCAGGGGGCCCAGGGTGGCATGAACTTAAGAAAGAAATGAAAGATTGGAAATTTCAGGGAAGTATAGTAAATTTCACAATTGATTAATTGGATTGCATTTTGCAAAAAGGAACCAGGAGCATTCCAATGTCGCTGAGATTGTGCAACTTTTTCCACCTTGCGAAAACAGATCATCTAAACTTTTATCTTAACTTCCAACAAACTATGAATTCAAGACAAAGTTACCTCTTTAAATTTAATTTTTTTCCGGATTTCAGTAATTTTTTGCAAAGAATGTAAGTTGTACAACCCAAGCACCATTTGGAATAATCTTGTTTTTTTTTTTTTTTTTTTTTTTTTTTTTTTTTTTTTGCAAACGGCAATCCAGTTAATGAATTGATTGAATTAATTCACCTTGAAAAATCACACAAGGCTGTGAAATATTTTATATTCTTCAGGGGCTAGAGTATGCTAACCCAACCCGCACACAAACACACAAAAATAGAAGAAAGTCACATTTCTTACATTTTGCGAAACATGAAAAGGAACCGGTATTTTTTAACATCTTTCATAAATTTCTGAAATGTCATCAAATATTTCACGTGAAATCTCAAGATTTATTATTTTTCATGAATTTTGGTCATCCGGGGGGGGGGGGGGGGTTTAAATGTTACGCACAGCACTTGAATAGAGAGAGTGTGGACATGTCGAAAAAAAAAATCTTCATAAATGAACGTCCTTCCCCAAAACTGAGGAAAATTCCCCAAAAAAGTGGGCATGAGAGTAATCAAGCCTGGGTCCGCCATTTTTGAAAAGAAGTACACCGTGAACCTTTCAGACGACGTATCTCGTTTGCGATGTTTCAAAATCTCCGCTCCCGATTTATTTTTTTGAAGGAGGACAAACCAATAGTCCTGAAGCTTTCACAGAGTTTTCATCGTACAAAGAAGACCTATGAACCTCATCCTCCGTCAAATGACGGAAGTTTTCAAGAATCGACGTTGAGTGGTTTTCTATTTAAAGAGTATGGGAAGACAGGAAGTCTGCAACGTCGCAAACCGAGAAACGTGGTCTAGTAGTTGCGCACTTCGACATTTTTGAAAAACTTGAAAAATGCGTTTGTATATGGCTCCACCAGGGCCGGATTAAGGGGGTGGCCACTTGGGCCGCAGCCCATGGCGGCAAATCTAAGGGGCGGCAAAAATTTGCAATTTTTTAAAGTGTAGGTATATAAAAAAAAATCGGATTTATAAAAACATAATTACAAACGAGAAAAGGCGACAAAATCTCTCATTTCCTGAGAGTATAGTAATTTCTAATTTTGTCATTTCTTAGTGATACAAGAGACAGCACCTTCAATAAGTCGAGTTAAGAGAGAGACCAAACACGCAAGTTGGTCTGGAACGGCGCGACTTAGAGAGAAATGATAACGAGGACTTGAGATGAAAAGAAAAAGCCCTCGGCGCGGTGATCGGCATGTAACACATATTAGCGCCTACAAGACTGCACGAATACTTCACGCATTGCATCAAACACAGTGCGGTCATTGCCGCCTACAAGACTGCGTGAATACTTCACGCGTTGCGTCCAAAACAGTACGTTCAGCAGCGGTCGGCGTGAAACGCATAGCGCCTACAAGACTGTCGGAATACTTCACGCATTGCGCCAAACATGGTGCGGTCTACGCGGCGCGCGGCGGCGGCGGAAGTTAAAATCATTGATCCACATTTATGTTTGTTCTTTCATAATTTTTTCGTTCATTTCTTATGAATGGAAGGCCTTGTCCACCCAGAGATAGGTTTACGGAACTAACTTTCGCGCAAAGTTCCTTGAACTTTTACTAGTAGTGTTGACAGGGCTTTCCCAAAAAATGTGTTCAACGCGAGTAAATGCGTCTTATACACCCCTCCCCCGCTGACACGTTCATTTGATGGTTTTTATCGAGTTTCAAAACGAATGAGAAGGGGGCGGCAAAATACAGGCGGCCCATGGGCGGCAAGTAGGTGAATCCGGCCATGGGCTCCACTAGTCATTGTTTCATATTAACACTGAAGAAGCGCAAAAGAAAAGATAATCAATTGGGGTAAATAAACAAGTTCGGTAATTGCGTTAAAACTTGGCCAATGAGGCTTATTTCAACTGCTAGATCAACCTACATAGCTTGGAGTTGAAACCAATTTATTTTATGCACCACGAACGATTGCCAATATAAATATTCGAAGCCAATTATCTAAAAGCTGAGCTGCCGTTTTGGGAATTATTTCTGAGCCGGATGAGAACTGTTGGGAAAGTTTAAGAAATAACATTTTCTTGGGCCCGTTTCACTGCTTTAAATTTTCTCTCATGTTTTAAGAAAGGCCATACTTTCTCTCTTTTCTTTTTTTTATTTAAATGGTTGAATTAAGGGCGACATTATGGCAGAAAGCTAAAATAAATCATTGCAGACTCCTCCTAATTGGAATCACATTAACTTCACCTGGCAACCTTCTTCACAGGTAGGAAGTGAGAGGAAAGCAAAAAGAAATGCGGGCTGAGAGAGCATTTGATTGGTGATTCATTGACGTCGTTAGTCGGTCGTAGACATGAGGAGAGCCAATGAAAACCAGAGGTGTTGAGGGCTTCAAAGCCACCAGTTTAAACCGAGTGGAACCTTCGCCCTCGAAAGAATTTAGTGCATGTCTCTTCGCAGCCTCAATTAGTAAACGTTTAAGCGAAATTTTGGCACCAGGTTCAAGTCTGTAACTTTTGTCGTGAGAAACGAGTCAGGGAGTCCGAAGAAATGCGTCTGAACTTGTCACACAACCGAAATCAAGTGAAAAAAGAATAAAAGAGAGCTAAATAATTACCCGTTGCTTTTTCGCATTGAGTATACGTACTACGGAAATAAAACTCGACTAAAGAGAGATTTACCCTTCATCATGAACGTGTGATGACGTTGTGCAAAACAGTGACCCAAGTTTAGCACAGTGCAATGAAAATATTGGACTAATTTTGCTTTTTAATGCAACAAAATTGCAATAATTTGTAATCACCTGGTCAAAAATGCCGATTTTAATCAATCAACAAGATAATTGTTTATTACATATCGACGGTGAAACTACCAAACCACGTATCTCGGTTTGCGACGTCGCAGACTTCCTGTCATACTTTATTTTTTAAATGAAAAACTACTTAACGTCTAGTCTTGAAAATTTCTGTGATTTTTCCTCTTTGTGCGGAGAAATTCTGTGAAAATTTCAAAGAATGATATTGATTTGGTCGACTTCAAAAAAATAAAATGCGAGCGTAGATTTTTAAACACCGCAAACGAGATACGTGGTTTGGTAGTTTCACCGTCGATATTCCCAATAAGTAAATTAGACAATTTGCAAATAAAAAAAAACAAGGAAAAAAAGGGTTGCAACCCATTTCAATTTTACGTCAATAAATTTCAACAAGAGGAGCTCCTTCAATTTAGTGAATAGACAACATACACAACACTCTGATCTAATAATTATAATTATACAATGTAAATTGCAATTTACTGAAACAGTATCTCGTCACCTTCCAGGCAAAGTATCACAAGCGCCATGCGACGTTTAAAAATTTCCGCCGCCATTTTATTTCTTTACTGAGAAATTGTTGGTTGAATCTGTTTGGAAATTTCACTAAATTTTATCGGCAGCACAAAGAAAATTCAGTGAAATTTTTGGACAGCTTCGTTGAACAATTTCTCTGTAAAAAAATAAAATGGCGGCGGAAATTTTTAAACGTCGCATGGCGCTTGTGATACTTTGCCTGGAAGGTGACGATCTCTTAGGGAGGATAGCCGAATTGGTATGAATTTTGAGACGGTGTAGACTTTGCGCAATATTTTTTGCCACGTACGTCGTTTTCTATTTTTGAAATAGGCCAGAACATTTGAGGGGCTTAGGAAACAAGGCACATAAGTGCAGTTTTTGCCATTTCGAGAAATACGTGTCAGAGGTTTCGAAATTTCAGGTCTTTAGGGCGGAAAGAAGGTCGAACTGACTTTTTGATGCTTAAAAATTGGAGTTTGGGAGCGATTTTTTTTCACAAAATATACATTAAGACTAGTTTTACTTGAAATCATTAATATCTTGATTTCGTGAAAAACTGCACTTTTCCACCTTACTCATCTTCCAAGCCCCTCAATTACCGTTTTGAAAACTCGTTGTCTGCATCGCCTACCTCACGACAAGTTTTGGCTAAAACCAATCGGCTGACCTATTTTGTCGTGCTAGGAAGAACGACGCATGAAAATTCGAGAGTTGCCAAATTTCCCTAAAGCAAACGTGTATTTTTGACGACATTCGTGCATACTTTTCCGTGAAATTTTTAGATACTTTAGATTAAATTCGTCCAAAATTGTCTGACACTTTTGGGAAGGCATATTCACGATTTTCCAATAAATTCGGTTTCTATCGAAGGAAACTTGGCAACATCTGAAGGCTCATACGGCGTTAGCACGGCGGTATTCGTGATGGTTTTGACGTAGCTCTCTTTTCCATTCACAAAAAAATTCACTCAACTAGAGATGGGCGATTTGGTTTCCCCAATCGAAATCCATCGATCGTATCCAGAGTGATTTGAGCCAAACACTGGAAAAAAAACACATTGTATCTAGAGTCCAGACTCTTGAAAACATTGACAAGAAAAAATACTCTTGATTCAATCAGATTTAAGCTTAAATCAAAAGGAAATCCTCTCAAATTAAGAGGCTTGGTTCTTGATTTAAGCCAAAACCCGATTGAATCAAGAGTATTTTTTCTTGTCGATGTCTTTAAGAGTCTGGACTCTACATCCAATGTGTTTTTTTCCAGTGAAGATGAGGATCCATTTGACCCGATGCAGCGGGCATAATGGGGGTGCACGACACGGTGTCCCTTCTCTCTACTTTATTCGAAACCGACGAAGTTGACCAACTGACCACAAAAGTTAATCCCTTCACAAGGTTCCCCCGGACAAGCCCGCCGACTAAGATGGCCACGAAACACGGAACACGTGGTCCAAACACTTGGAAGTGCTGAGAGTGGAGAGCGAAAAGCGATTTATTTACGATGACAAATACAAGTTGAGCCACGCGCCGGGCCGGCCCACGTGCCGGCCCGCGTGGCGACGAGCGAGGGCGCCGCACCAGCCAGGGGCTAACCACGACCCCATTGCTAGATCCCTGTTTTAGCGCAGTGGACCTGTGAGTCGATTGTCGAATATTCCTCATCGATAGCATTGATAACATAGGGATGTAGCTCGATCAGAGGTTACTCGATGACGATAAGACAATCGACCTATTGGTCGATAACTCTTCGTTGGTCGAATAAGGCTGAGGGCGGCTCAAGCATGAAGAGTCTGTGCGATTTTTTAATTGTTTGTTTTGAGGTTCTGGTGGTGGCATTCAGCCAGGGTTGTCGTTTGGGAAGAAGAGAGCACCCTCTCCAGATTTTACAATTTATTTTTTTGAAAGTGGGACTTGAGTTTTTTGGAGAATTTTGATCAGAATCAAGATATTTTTACAATTTTTTTTCTTATGTTTTGCACCCCCTGCATGCAGAATTTGCCTCTTCGGGGCTTTTGTCAACCTCTCCTCTAGAGCTCTGTTTCCACGATCAAAATGGGGCATTGATTCGATTGTTGAGCCGTTTGAAAGTTGCGAAAATCGGATCCTCGTATGTTAGCAACAGTCTGCCGCCGCACAGTGGATCGAGTCAATTGGAGAGGTCGGACATAAAATTTTTGGCTAAAACTGCAAATTTCGATGTTTATTTCGTCACATTTTAAATTGCAAGGGCTACTTGAGGCAGAACATTTTTACGAGGAAACCAATGGAACCACTTAAAAAATCTCAAACTTTTGTTTAAACGGAGTTATAATTAGCGTTTCAGGTTTCCAAACACTCGACCCATTGTGCGCCGTGCCGCGGATAAAGCGTTTAAACCCTAGAACCCCCGAAAACCCTGCGTTCAAAACGCCTTCACATTCGTGCGTATGCAACACGGACATCCGTGGAGCCGGTTTACCTTAGTGCCGATGAAATAAACTATTACTGATTTTTACTGGAACTCTCTCAATTGTCAGCAAAATGCATGGATTGTTTAATTGTATCGCAACGTTCCCGCTTTGCGAAATCGCAAAAAAATTAGGTACCTAAGCAAGATTCGTAGGGTTTTCTTTAATCTACTTTAATTAATCGTCCTTGGATCGGATTTCACCCCTTTTTGGAAAATAATTTAGACGTTTAACTGCGAAATTTTCAAAGAACAAACTTCGAAGCCAGCCTGGAGTTCCTCGCAAAAAATTCAAGTTAAGGCGCGTTAACAAAAATCAAGTTTTTATCTGTTTCTTCTTAAGTTTTATCTTTTTTCAGAGATAAGCGTCTTTAGGGTGAGTCTTGACACTTCCCCTTTGAGCTTTTGGGCCACGCGTTTCTCGCTTTGGAAGTTTGGGCGTTTGGAATTTTGCAGTTTACACATCGAGATGAAAAAATGAGCTTCGGAGCTAATTTTTTTCATGAGATAATCTCGGGGCAATAACCAAAATTTCAATTTTTCATTATGAATAATTGACTCAACTCGTTCTTCTGTGTCATCTTTTAAATTTTCACCACTCGAAAAAGATTTACCCATACAATATAGCTAATGAGAGAAGATAGGGGAATCAGTGATTCCCTTGCTTACATGTGCGCCACGCCACTGTTACACGCAATTCTCTACTTTTCACTTTCTTTGATGTAAGTACTTAAACTCTCAATTTTTTCCACGTGAAAAGGAAGTCACAGCAAGGAGTGGGAGTGGACGGTGGGGTAGCGGCGGCTCTTTGAATACGCTCAAGTCCCAATTTTAGAACGAGACTGTATGAAAGTTGCCGATATTTTTAGCAGTTTAACCCCCGATTTGAGCGCCTCTGGTCGATTTGTCAGTCACAACCCATCTCTTGATAGAGCACGGCTCCTCAAAACGTGTCGCGGCTCTACTCCGTGAGGTTAATTTTCGATAATTAACTGTAAGCAACTTGCTGAGATTCTCTAAGTTTACCTCGAATATTTATTTCGCTTTTTTTTACGATACCTATGCTATTTCTGTTTGTTTGGTTTTACGCTGGTGAAGAGTTTTGCTTGTCAGTATTGAGTTTAAGTTAATGTAAGTGTCCGGTTGGGAAGCTTTACTTTCCTGTAGGGTAAGTTCTCGAAAATTTTAGAATTGAAGAAAGTATATTATATGTCGAAGGCAAATAGTCAAATATTCTTACTCCGATTGAAATTTTGATTTTTTATCCTAATTTTAGACAAAATAATTCGTCACTCCCTGTAAGAAAGAATTCAGTGTAAAAATATGCAACTTACGATAATATTTTAAACGATTTTAAGACCTGAATGCACATCCCTGGTAAAAATTGGCAGTAGAATCTATGTTCCAAAATACCATAGACCTACAGCCGGCTGTAAGATTTCCAATAGCTTCTACAGCCGGCTACACAATTTCTTATAGCATTTTATAGCCGATGGCGATTAAGCAACAGCCAGGCGATGAAGTGTATGCTAAACGTTACTAATTACGGATGCTAGGACTTAGTGAGTTTTTGGAATACTGCTCTCTTTTTGGGCCGTAGTATCTTGATTTATTTTTCGAGGAAAGCTCCGTACTTTTGATGGATGTCTGCCAGTCCTAATATATTAGAGCGCCTTCAGTTTCGTATGATACTGTGCAATACCTCTGGTGTGAAATAGTTGCTTTAAGCGCCGTGGCGTGGCACACTGCGGCGCGGCAGGCGGGCAGCCAGCGTAAAACGCGCATTGGCGCCTGCAAACCTAACAGGGATACTTCACGCGTTGCGCAATGCGTGAAGTATCCCTGTTAGGTTTGTAGGCGCCAGTGCGTCGCCGCTCCGCCTCGTGTTAAGCTTTAATATTTAATCTGGCGGAGTCTGCGTTTTTCAACTCATAACTTTGAAATGTTTGCACACTCTGTATGGATTATTCTCATTTTAATTGATAAAAAAAAAATATGTATTAAAGGAAAATATAATGTGTGTTTTGTAAATATTAAGGTGGTTCCGTATCAAACTTAATGATTTCCAAAGCACACGAATATCTACACAATTTCTTATAGCCTTTTATAGCCGATGGCGAAAAAGCAACAGTCAGGCGATAAAGTGTAAAGCCCGGCGATAGGAACTATAGCCCGCCTGCATAATTTTTTATCGCTTCGTATAGCTCGGCCGTACGATTTTCTCCGCATTACAGCCAGCTATATGATTTTCTGTAGCCTTCTTTAGCCGGCTATAAGAGTTCCTATGGTATTTTGAAACGCAGCTCTTATCTCCAAATTTTTATCAGGGATTTATCACGAAATTTTCAGCACGTCATAAATCATAGAATTTTTAACATTTTAAAATCAAAATGTACTAAAAACGTGTAAAAAGGAAGGAACAAGGAGAGTTTACGGATTTGGAGAGTTATTCTTCCCGAAATATTGAAAACCCGCGAATCCTCGCCATACATTTACAGAATTCCATAAACTGTCAAAATTTGACTATCGGCCCAGGCATTTGATAAAATGCCTGATTTGACTAATTGCCTTCGACATCTACATACATTATTTTATTAAAATTAAAACAAACAAAAAAACAACAAATAATTGAAGTAGAGAAACAAAATGACTCGAAGTATCATACTCTGCTGAAGCACGAAATCTGAATGCTGTTAGAGAGTCATTCTAAGCATTATTTGTACGATTTCTACAAATTAGAAACTATCGGAATATTTCCATCTACCAACATTTAAGTAGTTCCGTAAGTCGTAAGTCTAATGGTTTTCCTATACTGATTGCTGAAAATATACCGTCCATTTCTTTTTCATTTTTCCTCTTCCTTCTGTGTGTTTTGTTTGTTGTAAATATATCGCAGGAGTCTCCTGATGCCGAATCTTAATTGGACTGCATTTTGCAATTTGGAACTATAAATTCTGGCTCTTCTGGAAACACACTTATGTGCACAGGGAAACTAATGGCACATACGTTGTTTTTAAACCGGGCTTAAATTTATAGTTCCAAATTGCAAAATGTAGTCCAATTTTGTGTGTGCTTGCTTTATCCGTCAAAAAATTTGATACTTATATGCCAACTCTGCCGTGCTAAAGAAGAACGCCGTATGAGCGCTAATTTCGTCTGATAAAATACGAATTTTCAAGGCAATTTGTAGAGATTTTTCTCCCGATTTTTCCAAGAATTTAATTTGCTCTTTAATCAACAGTATCTGAAAATTTCAAGGAAAAAAGGTATTTCATAAACTTCCTTAAAAATAAATGTCTTATAGGTGGAATTTTGGCAACATCCGGATGTTCATGCGACGTTTTTCCTTAGTACGGCAGAACTACGCTTTTATTTTCAGCCACATCCTTACTATAAGCTCTCTCAAGGGGAGGGGACCCCATTTTTTAAAATTATACCCACTATCGTAATCTGAGACCTAGAATGTCACCAAAAATCGATGTCCCTATTAGGCACTACATAACGCATGAGGCGCGAAGCCGGAGGCTGGGCTGCGAAGCTGTCAGGGGGCGTAGACCCTCAGCTTTCTAATATTCTCGCCGAGCCCGTTGAGTTACAGATAAAAAATTGTTATAATATTAGTAACTACCGTGCTTTTTATCACTGATAACATTGCATAATAGGTAATTAATTATTTTGCTAAACAAAATTCGAAATTACTACATTTCAAAAACAGGGCCGGATTTACCATAGGCGAGCCAAGGTGTGCGCCTATAGGACCGCACAGCAAAGGTTTTTTCTCCTTTCTTTTCAGTATAAACTTATCAACTTTTTTTCGATCATAATACATCCCCCTGTTTCTTATATAGGCTTATACATAGGTGTAGGTATAAGGTTATAAAGGGGCTCCCCCCTCCCCATTCCTTCATGTTATAAAGTGTGTCAAAAAACCCTGGCTCGACTCCTATCTCCGGAGGGTTCGGGGGGCCTCCCCCGGAAATTTTTTTGAAATTTTAACTCTATTTGGACGCATTTTAAGGCTTCCATGATGAAAATTTTAGAAAATACTAAGTGAATCAACATGGTGTTTTCAGTTTAGTCTCTAGTTCATGCAGTCATCGTGCTTTCATACTTCGTGTTTCAACAGGGGAATTCTGAAAAACGTCCCTTGAGGCGTAGGATGCAAGAGGACACTCTCTACACAGCCATATGCCACTCTGCGACTTTGTACTCGACAAAAGAAGGATTTTTCAAGGATTTTATCGAAGCTGTTACGGAAGAAGCTGGTAGGAGCTGGGTGAGCAATTTCAACAAAATAAACGACGATCAACAGAAGCTAATTGAATGCTTTAATAATAAAAAGGTGAGTGGTTGTCAATGATTCTGCTTCGAGTCCCACCAAAGCTTTCAATATCCGCGTTTAACAGAACGAAGCCACATCAGCTATTGCCAAATTTATTTGGGCAGTTTAATTTTTTACACAGAAATGGTTGTACGTATTTGTGTGCAAATTTCAGCGGATATTCTGCATAGTACGGAGCAAATTCCTTAAAATTTGTAAAGGAATCCGCATATACGTTCTTTTGTAAAAAATTAAATTGCCCAGTTAAATTTGGCAGAGGCTGATGCGGCTTGGTTCGCCTTTCTGCTAAACGAGGTCTAAATGACTCTACACATTTTAGTTTAGGGTTTCACCGCATCTTACCTAAATATAAATTGAGAATTTTAGAATTTTATATCGCTGGAAAGTTTTTCGAAAAATCCTGAAAATCAACTCATCCTTTTTTATATTCGTTATCAGTATAAAAAATTCAATCTTAACATTCTCAGTGTCAATTTTGAGTCTAAAAGTAAGCTATGACTGACTCTACCTAGTATAATTATATATTGAATGGGGAAGGGGACAGGGGCTATTTTGTTGGGTGATCGCAGTTTCATCTATTTTTTAATGTCTAAGTACTCATTGTATTAAAAAAAATAATAATATACCTAATTTACTTTTTTGCCATAATATTATATTGCAGACCACTGAAATTCTACATGGGACTCTTAAAAATATTCAAGAGTTGTATCGGGGTAAATCGAGCTTCATATCAACTCAGCGAAGGAAAGAAGGAAAGGCCTTTTTGGAGGAAAATGAGCCGAAAAAAGCTTTGCTTCTCCTCACGCAAAGTGTGATGAAAGCCCCCCAAACAGGTAAGAATTTTTTTACCTGAAACATGGAAAGGGATCAGAAAGAGAGAGAAAAAATTAATGGGCGTATAATATTTTTTTAAAATAAAATACGTATTTTTTGGTTTCAATAAGGTAACTTAAAAAGTACATTCCTCCATTGTCAGAATAGCACAAGAGGTGGAGTAAATCCCAAGTGCCTAGTGAAAACACACACTATATGGAAATAGAGCAAGGGAAACGGCACGCGTCGGTGACGGCGTAGAGATACAACTATTCGTGCTCGATGGATGTCCGTGTTGCATCTAAAAAATTGAAGGCGCGATGGCCAGAGGCGTGAACTTGCAATGCTCCGCTTTATGAAGTGTCGCTCTGATTCGGAAGAAAAGTTAATATACAAGGCCCGATTATACGCATCTCCTTTCGATCGCTTTCTTTATTCAATTTGATGCGTGATTCTTTTTTAGGATGTATTCATAGACCTTTGTCTGCAGCTCGTATGTGCCGGCCCCATGAAACCCGCGTGACACGTATTTTTAGTAATTCTTGGTTCAATTTAGCCCAGCTTCGGTATTTAAGGATTTAAAAATTGAAAGCGGCGAAGATTCCTCCTTTTTATTGTGTTTTCATACTGTTGACAGGAGGGGAGAGGGGTTTCTAAATTTGAAATTCGCGCCAAGTGCTGCCTGGCGAGAGGGCGGGAGTTTCTGGCGGAAGCGGAAATGGACCCAAACGCATGTGCCATAACATAACCTAAAATCCAAACAAATGTTCTGGTCGTCGCCGTTTCTTTTCAGCTTCTTTCTTGCAGTATATATTTAATATTCTCAAAGTTAGGATGGTTTTAAAGTATGAACATAGTACATCGTCGTAATGCATACATGTGCAACTGTACTTCGCTGAGTGTTCGGTTTTGAAAGTGGCTGTATTTGATCGCATTTGTGGTCCTCCGACTGCTCATATCTCTATTCACCCTTTCCTGATTCGTGTAAGTGTCAAAGTCACTCCAGAAGAAAGATAATTCATGATTCCTGTCGCACACCTGCATGATTAGCAATGCCCCAGTATTTCATGCTGAGCGCAAGAACTTTCCTTTTCACTTGCGAACAGGAGAGAAAATAATGTTCATGTGCTGTGACCACAGAGTTCTGAGACTATGTCTTTGTCAGACATTGCCAATTTTCTTAAGTCTGTTAAAACCTTAAGATACTATGGTTTCAGTTTATGATTTTTATTACTTTTTTATATATTGCTAGGTATTCAAAGTTATTGCATTCAGGTAAGCCTGTACATGCCTCAGTACATATTTCAAGATAATTCTAGATCTACGAAGCTAGTCCTTGTTGTAGATTAATCCGTAGAATAGCTGAACACCGTTTGCTTATTAGATACCCTTCTGCTTGCCCAGAAGTTGGTTATCACAACTTTTAATACGAACCTTCCAATTTTTCACCTTCGACATTAAAGAGACATTCTTCTGGTAATAAAAGCAGGATAGAAAATGCAATTAATACAGCAAGTTTTATGAATTATTTCTAGAGTATTTCAATATTTTTCCTCATCCCTGTGTGTTCCCTCTCCTAGGATCAGATAAATCAGAATGGTGCTCAGCACTTTGGGATCGATCTCATCTTCTGCTGAGTCAAGGAGAGTTCTCTTTCTGTCTTTCCGATGTTCAAATCTGTCTCAAGAATGGTCTACCCGAAAATCTGAAGTAAGTATCCAACAAAAATAATTTTATAATCATCAAATAATAGTTTTATAGTTCAATGGCCATCTAAAAATTATGCACTGCTCAGGCAAGGCGAATAAAGAACGGGGGTCGCATTTCGTACCCTCTTGACGTCACACGGCATCGGGTATGTTTTGGGTACATCCTGATTGCGTAGCAAAGCATGTACCCTCTGTGCGTCACAGCTTTTAAAATGACGGCTCAACTCATAATGCGACCACCTTTCTTTATCTGCCTTGCTGCTCAGGGTGAGTTTCCCAGCAGCCGGATTGTTAAAACGTAAACTGGACATGTCGGCAAGATGAGATAAGACATCTGTGTTGTGTAACATATCGATTTTCGATTTTTGTCGACCGACATAAATTCCAACAATCAGGCTGTGGTCTGAAATTGTTTTGTATTGGACCCATTTCTATAGTCCATAGAAAGGCGGCAAAATCTTGATGTCCACGTCCACCTCTTCAAAAACCTGGCAACCTTTAATTCTTCAACAGTTCTGCTCATCTTCAATAGCACCTTTTTTTCTATTGTTTTCTCAGAAGAATTTTTGTTTTACCCAGTTGAAGTCTTCCTCCTTTTTTAAAACATTATTTTGGCAACGAGTATCATACACTTCCATTAGCTTGCCATCAGACTGATAACACATCCGAATTTGTTTTTCAATTTTTTACATCAACCTTACCTTCCTTTCAACCCAGCCTCACAATGCAAGTACGGTGGAGAAGTATGATTGCATTTCTTACCATAATAAATGAATAATCTTTATTCTCTGCTTCTTTTCAGGGCAGACGCTTATTGGAGAATGGCTGAGTGCTATTTTGGATTGAAAGAAAATAGCAAGGGCAAACTGACACTATTAATTCTTGAGAAATGGGTCGAAAAAGCTTTTCCGGCAGATGACGCGCTGCTGAAGGAGTGGAAAACCAAATTAAGGGAAAAAATCAAAGAAGTTCCAAGGCTTATGCCCTTTGAAGAAAATAAACCGCATTCACACAGTAAGGTTAATTTCACTGTTTAGCTGATTGCAGTTCTCTCCCTCGTTTTTACATCTATATTTTGAAACACTATTCATTTGATTTACAGGCACCAAAAACCAACTTCTTAATTGGGAGTCCAATTTTTTACCCTCTTGTTCAGGCCTGATTTCATAAATTACTGCTCATAGGCTACTTGGAAATTGCTGCTGTCGAAAGAAATTACTTGTTTCCTTCATCATCCATTTCTGTGGATATGCTTGTTGAATCTTAATTTGCCGTCTACCAAGCCATTGTTTGCAGCTTGATTAAAATTACTGCTCATACACTAATTGGCGCCCTTCAAAATTTACAGCAATTAGATATTAATATTTGCACGTAGTGCTTTGCCTTCAAACTGATGCTGCCGTTTACAAAAAGAGGTCATTAATTCTCTGAATGGCAAGTTTTCCCCTCAGAATTATCATTTTAAACCAGCTATTAGTCATATTTTGAAGGCTGAAAAACAAGGAGTCAGTAGAAGCAGTCTTAACCATCTCCATTTCTAAGTTTCCTCATCAGATTTTTCCGGAGAGTGCTGACTCCTGTCCCAAATTTGAAGTAACTATGTATCACGAATCTCTTAAATGTATCAAACTCTGATCAGCTCCTATGGTCCAATTTACCCAGGACCTCTGTCCTACAAAGATTGCCAGGCAGGCACTAATCTTCACCTGCGCCTTGCTCTAACTTGCAGGACCTCCGCTTGTTGATATGTTTTCTCTGAATATTGGGGACACATTTGCATCATGTGTTTGAAGAAGTACAGGAGCATTTTCTTTCAGAAGCAATACTTACGAAAACTTATGATCAGACTTGTGTTGAGCTGTGACTTGCCAACTCCAGAGTTTGAGCCTAAGGCAGTCTCAGCACCGGCAGATCAAACAAGGCTTTAGTATAACAACTCCTTTTAAAAGCAGGGGAGAGATTAGCGGTGGGGATTGCCATGCAGTAATTTCTGTGGGGCAGAGCTGGAGGTCCTAGGAAAACCAGGCTTATAGTACTTCTTTTAAAGTAATCTTGTTTTCCTTTTCCCATTTGATGCATGTTAATTCGGTTTTTATGTTTGAAATTTTCATTTTTGCATTGTTTTCTTCGCAAAATTCTTAAAAAGAAAGTAGAAGTTAATGGAAGTTGTCATGGATGAAAGAGTTGAGCAAAAATTCTTCGAAAAATGGAAGTATAAATCATTCGTTTTGAACTTCATCTCTAAGTATATTTTGTGAAATAATGAACCACATAGTTCACTTTTTTGTCCTAATAATTTAAGCTTCAAGCTCATTTGTGTAATTTGTAATAATCTGTCTTGTAATTTTTAACTGTACCTAGACACTATTTCCTTGAAATCACCAAAAAGGCACTTAACTTTAGCATCCATGACAAACTTCAAATGTTTTCATTTGAAACTACTTCACAATTGTGTCTCTTAATTAAAGAAGGGATAGTTGTTTTGTGAGAAGAAGTTGAATTAAAATCTATTCTAAATACTTACAGAAGTTCCTATATTGACAAAAGGGCCTCTCATTGAATTTCCATGTGCATCAAGTACTCTGCGGCTCACTGAAACAAAGGTCGGGGGAAAGTTTTTTGTCGCTCGTGACCCAATAAAAGCAGGTGATACCCTGATTGTAGAAAATGCATTTGCTGCTTGCTTGCTGCCTGAGAAATGTGGCACACACTGCCATCATTGTTTTCAAAGGTACCTATGTGTAATTTTTGTTTGCAACTTTGATTTTTTTTATGTGGTTGCTCCTCAGGCATTAACAGAAGCCCTCGCTGACGAATCTTATCCATAGACAAATCACAATAAAAGTTCTTTTGTTCCTTGTGGTTAAAGGAATATATTTTGCAGAAACCGTCACTTTCATTTCAATCAACGCAACCTTCAAAGAAAGCCCTCCCTCTTGACTGGTAAAAGCCAACAGCAATATTAATGTTAATATTTGTTGGGCAAACGGTAAGTGTTCCAAAATTGAAGAAAATAGAGCTTCATGGCTTTCAACATTTGAAAGGTGTGACAGAAGACAGATGAAGGAATTTAAGTGATAGTTTTATGACTTTGAAAATTATATTTAAGTAGTATAAGCATCTGTTTACTCCACCCATCCCAACTATTTTTTTATCCTCAAATTAATAAATGTTTTCCCCAAATCAATACATACCAATATCATGTAGATCAATCACAAGAATTTTCACAAACGGATTACAGTCACAGAACTCACGAAATCAGTATAAATTTTATTGAAATTCTAACACCTAGTAAGAGAGAAAACGAAACGGGGGAAAAACAAAAATAGTTGGGATGGGTGGGGTGAACGGATGCTTTTACTACTTATTTATATGTTGATAATTTACAATATTGGGGCAAAAAACTAATCGTGAACTCTTGAGTTCAACCATCTCACCCCTACCTTGATACATACAAGTTTTTCTTTCCAAAAATGTCATGTAGCTCATTCATTCATGATAGTGCAGACAATTAATCCTTTACAATGGTTTTTTCCACCTTAATTTTATTCTTTCCTCTTTTTGTTTCAGACTCAAAATCCCAATGCCTTGTGCAACTTGTAGCGGGGTCTCCTTTTGCTCAGTAGACTGCATGGAGGAGGCATCAAGCTCATACCATAGGTTTGAGTGTAAATATTTGGACCTCATGATTGGTGCAGGCATGAGTATTCTTTGCTTTATCGCTCTTCGAATCATCACACAGCAGAAACTCGACTTCTTTCTTAGGGTGAAGGATAAGCTAAAGGATCCAAAATCCTGCGACTATGCTCAGGTAGAGAATGAAATACCGCACTTACTTGTGGAAACAAGTAGATAAGTCCATCCTTTTTTAGTTCACAATAAATTAAGATAGTTCATTAGCTACAATAATTCACAATTAGTCAGTACTTATAATTTTACATGTAAAATTGTGCAGCCAACTTAATAACATTTGAGTTGACTTGTCCATGAAAAAGTAGTGATCATACATCTCAGATAACTTTGACATTCAATAAAAATTCCGAAATATTTTTTGTATGTTTGAACTACCCAAAAATTTTGGATTTTTAGGGGGAAAACCCTATGTGAATAACAAGTCATTTACTTAAGGTGATATCATTACCTTTCTTGCAACAAGTCACCTCTGGTACTCTTAACCTGGTGGCACTGTTTTACTTCGTGAAGAGACGCCCAATTTCCCTAGACAATTTCATCATTAAAGAGGGAAATTTGCAACGTCCAGATGAGCAATGACTCTATGGAAAACGCTGATTTTCAGTGCAAAATGCGCATGCGTGGCACCGACCAACTCCAGTGTAGGGCCACTTGCTCCGATGCTCAAGGAAGTCAGTCTCTTGGATAACGGTTGTCTGGCTGGTATGCTAATAGCTCACGCTTGCATGTTCGCGTCAACGGCAGCCCTAACAATCAGACAGGACTCCGAAAGTATTCTAGTGTTATTTCCCAAGTTTCATCCCCCCTTTTCTTAACCTTCGATCTTCTCAAGCTTATGTATACCAGCTTGTGCGTATGTATCAGGAGAAGAAGAAAAAACTTTAATAGAATAAGTGCACAACACGAGATGAGTTTTTTAGCATCAATTTTTGGTGGGATCACCTTCCTTGTTCGAGTCCTCTAACCTGGTGATTTTCTGTTGATGCCTTCGGGAAGTCAATAAAGGTCGCTGTGGAGAGGTCAGCAGAGGTGGCAGATCAAGGGAGTGAATCAACCCCTTGAGGCTTCTCACTGGTGCGCGTTTAGGTTGATGCCTTCGGAATATCAATAGTGGCACCCAGTAGGGCGAGTTGCAAGCGCCCCAATTTTGCCCCTGTGGCTATCCGCCACATCTCATGGTGAAGGCACTGGGTATGCGCATTTTGCAGTAAACATCAGCGTTTTCCATGGAGTCAGTGCTCCTCTTGATGTTGCCAATTTCCCACACTAATGATGAAATTGTCTGGGGAAATTGGGCGTCTCCTCACAACTTGTAAATGTTTCAGACGGGCTATTATGGGTTTTTCAAGGTGGTTATTATAATTTTGAATACACTTGAGCGGATATAGAACATAAATGATCACTTGGCTAAAGGCTAACAAACCTTTGCTTAATTTTTGCACTTCAGGCAGAGATGACTTAAGGAGCCTTAGAAATCGCCAAAAAGAGGTAACTTCCCATTTTTGAAATATCATACAAGTATTTTCTCAGATGATTGATCAAGGAATGCTTGACACCACAAAGTCACCTCCCTAAAACTGAAAGAAAGCTTCTGCAAAATTTCAACTTGATATGCCAAGATCGTATCTATGATTCTAATTAATTCAAAAACACTGACCCAACATTAGGCCCTTCTTTAAGATCCAATGAATCCTCATGCTAAACAGCTTGATCTGTTGAGTAGTTTCTCACAGCGGGTGGGTGTAACGAGAATTTCCAATTCTCCCTTTAAGTTTTTCCTCTTCTTTTGTAGACCCAAAAAGCGCCAAGTGTGTCACGCTTGGCGACACCGCGCACGACGCCCGGTGACGGTACATCACTGTTGAATAATGAAAAGAAATGGAATACTGTTTCCTTTTTTTTCTCTCTCGAAGATAACTGCGAAATCAGGGTTTTCCGTAGATTTAAACTCCAAAACGAAAAATTGTAAAAATTTCCTAAACTACTATAAAACTTCTTAGAAATTTTTCTACATCCATTTCTGTAAATTTTATATTTTAATTATTTTTTTCTTGTAACAAAAATTTTGCAACGAATGTCGGATCGTCCTTTCAATAGCTTTCATATCAATCTGATGGCCCTCTAAGCCAAACATTGTTCTTTACCCTCTCCTTTCCGGAGGGTCACCTTCTCTGCATCTCCTTTAACTCTGTTCTCGACTTCGAGGTGCACGTTAGTGAGTAGCATCTCGTCGAGCCCTCTGTCTTTCAATTTTCCTCTTTTTCGCTCTTCTGTCTGAGGTGCACGTTAGTGAGTCCCGCATCTCGCCAGCTTTCACTCTCCGCTCCTCTAAATGTATCCTGCAATTTCAAGCCTTGAGTGCACGTTAGTGAGTGGCATTTCGGCTAAATTATTTTGATGAGTAGGATCCTCCAAATTAGCTAATAAACGGACATTCTTCTTGTAAATTTGAGACACAAGAGTTTTGAATCAATTCTTCCCCTCTTTCAAACTCACAGATCATTTTTTTAAATTGGCGCCCGAATCCAGGATCCCGGCGAGCTCATTCCGGCAACTACAGTAACGTTGGCTTATCTTATACCAGAGTACGTATGTGCCTTCTGAAGAAATGGGGAATTTGCCTCGTTACATGGAGAACATTATAATATAGCAAAAATCGAGGAATCCCAATCATTTCATTCATTTCATTGAAGATACAGGGGTGACAGGAGTAAAGAGTGGCTTATTGTCTAGCGAGTTGTTGTTCAATGAATGGTCGACGTTTATTTTTGGTGCACTGGAGTATCATAGCTATTTGAGCGCTTTCCTTTCAACTTTAAAGCATAGTAGTTGTTCTTGCCTTATATTTTTTTCATTTTTAACTCGGAAGAAAGCTCTGCGAATCTGCGTCATGTACCATCAAAAAATGTTCAACTATTTTGAATGAAAATATTGATTAATCTTGATAGAAAACTATGCTAAGCTGCATTGCAGTGATATATTTTAAGTTGTAAGTTTTGCGAATCATAGAGCGGTGGAACCTTGGCAGATTTTTGTTAAATTGTTGAGCACTCCATAAAATCCTAACTAAATCTAAGTCCTATTGCAATTTTACATGGTTTTTTGCTACAGTGAACGATGTTTCTTCTGAAAATGGCTCGTGCATTCAACCATTTGTTATGTCTTTTTCAGCTCTACAATCTTGTGACTCATTCTGATAAGAGATCATCGGAGGATCTATTTCAGCGCACCTTGATGTCTTTATTTCTTCTTCATATTCTGAAAAAATCTGGTTATTTTGGTCTAGAAGCAACTTCCTTTACAGGTATTTTGGAATTCTCTTTGAAGGGATTTAAAATAGGATAAATAGAAACAACATATTTGAAAGACCCTGCCTCAACAATCTTGCTTTTTAATCAATGTTAAGTGTGAACACTTCGACGGTGTAAGTCGGCAATCACATAACTCGGTTAGCGACTTTGCAGACTTCCTGTCATACTTTATTTTTTAAACGGAAAACTACTCAACGGTACTTCTTTAAAATTGCCGTGATTTTTCTTCTCTATGCGAAAAACATCCTGCTCAAACTTCAAGCAATGATGTTAATTTGTTCTCCTTTAAAAAAATAACATAGAGGCGGAGATTTTCAGACACCGCAAATGAGTTATATAATTGCGGACCTACATCGTCGACTTAAATCAAGTTTAGGAGTTGATTTTAGACTTTCTTGTACGATTCGTTTTCCGCATGCAGTTTTCAAAAGAAAAAATGCTGTTTAGTACTTTAATTCATAACCTGACAAGAGGCCCATTTAGAGACTAATCTGCAAGCTGATTATTAAAATTTTGTGTTTGTCCGGCGGGTATAGATTACATAGGTTAAATGGCGGAGCATGATTGGTCGGTTATGTCCAATCGCCGCTTTGTTGTGCCTTTGTCAGGTGGAATGGACGACATACTGTCCGAAATTCAAGAGGTGCCTTTAACTTGTCTTGAATTCCACCTGACAAAGGCAAGACAAAGTGGCGATGATACATAACCGATCAATCACACTCCGCCATTTGAGATATGTCATTATGTCCTCCCGACAAACACAAAATTTCAACAATCAGCCCACTGATAAGGCTTTTGGATTCTCTGAACGCTTGGTGAGACTTCTGTTTAGGATAATTAAGTATTAGAATATTGAATTTAAGTTCAATATAAAGCAACTGCAGGACAATTTCTTTAAGTGGTTGACCACTTCTTTGACTCTTACTTCATTGCAAACTTCATAGCAGTTTGTTGCGGTCATTTTCTTGCACGAGATAAGGATATATTTCTTTTTCTTTATTTACCAAGCATGAATCCATTCAGAAGTATTTTTGCAGAAAAAGCGTTCCACGTTCTCTTAATATTAACAGCACCTAAAACATTTCATAATTTTTTTCCTCATTTCATCAATACGCAAAGGCGTCTGTATCCTGTTTTATAGTCTTGAATTTCGTTTCAATTTTGTGTAAACTGAAAATCTAAGAGACAGGGGCGCACTGAGTAAATTTTTAACTTTTAGATTTTTTGTGCAATTTTACTAACATTGAGCTGAAGTGCTATTAATAAATTGTTAATCCTCTATATCTGTACGCAAGTTTTTTTTTGGGAATATGCAAAAAACTACATAAATGATACCCTTTGCTGCTTGAAAGGAAGGAAAATTTGCTTGTCTGTCGTTCATAAAATATACTTAATCTCTGAAAACATCAGTTATATTTTTTCCAAAGAAAATTTTGAATGTACATCAGTACTTGTTTTCACACTCATTATCAGGGAAGCTACAGAATCGACACTATTTTCTAATTTCAAATAAAGTATTCTTGGGAGTTCTTTTTTGCACTGCAGGCTACAGATAAAAACGCCCTTTTGATTATTTCTTCTTCTTTTTTGCTCAGAAAAGTTATCCGCAACTGAGGTCTTTATTGGGAGCCTAATCATTCGCCATTTACAGCTTTTGCAATTCAATGCGCATGAGATTTACGAATTGCTTGTGAAAGCGGAAACTGAGGCTGCTTATTGCAAAATCCACCATAATAACATTGCAGTTGGCATTTACCCAACAGCTTCTTATTTCAATCATGACTGTTATCCTGCAGTAAGTCGGTAAGTTTTATTACTTCATCCAATGATTTTTGGGAGTATTGCCCAAGGAATCTTGATGCCATGACGAAAGGCATTCCAGATTGAGACCCTGCTCTTCCTATTCTCACAAATTTATCGCAAGTAATAGAAGATGTTTGAAAGTTAACAATCCGATTTGTGAAAGGAAAACTGATGAATACTTATTTGATATCTCATCAAGCAAGTTTGTCAAAATGGGTCTTGTTTGTATAACAGATAAGTCAACAAGTAACTCATCAAGCGTCACCAGACAAAAAATTGTGTTGATCACTGAAAAACACTTTTACTTACACTGTGGGAAAATAGAAGGCACCAGATTTCTAAATTATACTATTCCTAGTACCAAAACATTTATTCTGGCTTCATTTTGTATTGAACACATAAAAATTGAGCAAATATGCAGATTCTGTAATGTAGGTTCACCACGCAAGCTGTCCCAGAAGAAACGCAACAATTCCAGTTTTAAGAGTACGAATCAAGATAAAACTTGTGTCAAATAAATTGTTGATTAGTAAGTGATTTAGGAAATTAATAGCACACACATTGTTGGCAATGTTTTAACAGATCTACGCAATTACATTGCCTAGCACTGTTGAAACTATACCGCAATATCTTTTTTAGTTCTTTTCTGACTGTGATCCCTGCATTTATTTGGGACAGCTTATGTTTAAAAACTCATCCTTTCCAAAATCAGCTGAACTAGACCAGGCATTGCCTAATTACCTCTCGTGCTTAATTTTTGAAAAAGAAAACCAAGCAACATTCTGACAAGAAATTTTATTAGGATGATTTCTTTTTAATCCTATGAGAAAGCATTGAAAGTTTCAAGGGGCTAGGTTTTTTAGTTTTCTATTAATAAAATATAACGTGGAAAAAAAATAAACAATAGGCAACATAGTCAGGCGTTGCCTATGAGAATGGAGACAATGTAACTACTTGGTTTCGTGATGTCAAACTAGTAGAGCAGTCGCCGTGTTCACCAATCAGAGCCGCCGTTGATCGGCCGAAGTTGCATGAGTGACGCATTTGAATCTTAGTGGGGTAACAATTTTTGGTATTTAGTAGTGTTCAACTTTTATCTCCTCAATTTTCAGACAATGTAATTTATGGACTAGGCAGTTTTCTGAAGTGAAATTTAATCTTCTTTTGAAAAGTTTCTCAAGAATTCTTGCATCAGATCAACCCCTAAAAAGATATTAGCACAAAAGGAACATGTGTCGTACGTTCTCCCGCAAGAACACATGCTAAATTGCTGCCGAGTTTCATTTTCTAGCGTGACGATATAGAATCGTAGTTATGGCCTCTCTATTCTCGTAGGCAACGAGTTAGGCTGATTCTTATAAGTGCCATCCAATTATTCCTCCATTTGTCAATTTATCCTATATCTTTAAATTTTATAATTCATTTTTATATCAGCCCCAGTTAACATATTTTATTTTATTTTCCCAGTACCACAGTTCAATTTTCTTTTTTTTCCTGACTGCTGATTATGAATTTCACATTTCAATCATGATAAACATCTGACTTTTCATTTCAACCCCAGCTTGCAGCTAATTGTAAGATCTTAGTCAGGTTCAAAAGTCATTAGTCATTCTTCTTGCTCATCAAGAGGCTTGAACTTAATTTTTTCAGTTATTTTGTTGGAAACAAAATTGTCTTGAAAGCTCTACGTCCTTTGGCCACCAATGAAGCTGTCACTGAAAACTATGGGCCAATCTTTACGAAACGAGCACGGACTGAGAGACAACGAGCCCTTCTGTCTCGCTACAGATTTCAATGTGAATGCAGAGCATGTCTAGAAAATTGGCCTCTATTTGATAATCTTGATGATACTTATCAAATCAGGTACTTACTGTGATTCTATTTCTATTCTAGTTTGTTTCACATCTTAATCAAATGTTCAAAAAGTACAAGATAATCGCAAACCTTACATAGAATACTTTCCAGCAAGTGATGATTGGTTGCTTCGCTTGTTTTAAAAAGAAATTATAAGCACTAATGATAGCAGTTCTCAGATTTTTGAATGGTAATCACACCTACAAATAAGATTACATATTAACCAGGAGGGAAGGCATGCGTGGTAAACCATTAAAAGTAGTCCATGTTTGACTCGCAAACATCTTGACTCTGAAAATTCGGTGATTCAATTTTTTTTAGCTTATGACCTTACAAACAACTCTTTAAAGCTTCCTTCTTAATAGTTTACATTAATTTTGAATTGTTGAGTATATTGTTCTAAATTCTCTTGTTGGTTTTAAAATCTTATCTTTCGTTGCCTGAACGAACCATTTTCAGAGTTCTTCTAAACCTCTTATTTCCTTTAATTATCACGCATATTCTTTTTCAGTGTTTCCAGGGTGACTCATAAAAATAATGCACAGCAGCACTGCTAGAAGTAATGTTTTATTGAATCTAGATCTGTTGATCTTTTAAAACAATTCATACTTGAATTCCATTTGAAAAACCTGCCGAAAATCTGAAAATATTATCTGAAATCTTTTAGAACTAATAAAATGAAATCATTGGGTAGCACACGGCATCGTGAAAAGAAAATTCTGCACCATTCATGATACACCGTAAATAGAAAAAAAAAGCAATTAAGGGTTGGTTTAAATAACTTTTCACTTTTTTTGAACTTTTTGTCTTTACCGTAGACTCTGAGGGGCACTTAAATTCCAGGAAAATAAAGTTTTAAATGTTCATAACCATTTTTCACTTGTTAGAACTCACTAATTCACCTTATATTCATGATAAATTTAAAGATCATCGTTGTTGAAAGTAGAGTTTCCCATGACTTAGCATCTTTGTATGGTCTACGGTAAGGAAAAAAACAATTAATTTTGTCCTTACTGTAGATCATACAAAAAGTGCTAATTCTAAGGGAAACTCAACTTTTGATGCCGATGGCAACGTAGCGAGCTCTTGAATTTAAGTACTTGTTCAGGGTCTACAATAAAAACAAAAAGTCTAAGAAAAGTGAAAAATTATTTGAACCAATCCTTAAGAAGGCACTTTCCATGGTCATCATACCACATAAATAGTATAGGAAAATGATAATTGGAAAATACACTGGTCTGCTGGAGAATCTCTTTAAATTAACACAAAATAAACTCATGGAAGGAAATGAGGAGATACTTTAATAGATTCCAGGCTCTCCTCAAATATAAACCACCTCCATTTTTTTGCAGAATACACTTTAGACAGGTATTCTTTCATTAACTTCAAAGGGGTGGGTGCAAAATCGACAAAATTTCCCCCCTCATGGATGTTGACCAAATTTCAGTATGTCATTCCTCACAATGGGATACGCCTTTTCCCAAAATTTCACGGCCTGAAACGAATTTCTCTCCGCGTAGCAGCGTTGCCAAGTTGAAAACCGTCGAGTTCCATATCTTTTGAACGAAAAGAGATATTGAGATGCGGTTTGCGCTAAAATTCTCCAAAAATTGCGTTCTTTCGATATATGTACTCAATTTGATCGTTTAGGTAATTTAAGATTGCAATGATGCCATTTTTCACACTTTCTTAAGGGTCAATTTTTTTTCAACCCTAGTACATCATCAAATGCCGGATTCTCGATTCGAAAAAAAAACTGTTCATTGTATTATTCGTACTTTTCCATTTCTTTTGATATATTATAGCTCCCAGGGAAACGATTAGTAACGGAGATATGAGCAATCTAAGTTTACGCTCCGCGCGCGCCGACCGGAATCCGGGCGCCGCTCGCCGCTCTGAGTCGTCTGCACACTCCCTTTCTTAAGCTTCACGAGGTCATTCCTATGTATTTTTTTGCGTACTTTCCATTTCTGGCCTTTGAAAAGGGCTCCGATGAATTTTTAGGGGCCTCGCGGTCCATTGTTGCCATTTTTTGCTCGTATTTTGGGTTTTTTTCCCTATTTTACTCACAATTCTACTGAAAAACTTAATTTAAACGGAAAACTGTGTGCGTTGAGGGAAAGAACGTAAAGAAGAAATAAAAATTCATGTAAAAATTTTTCCTTCGTTGCCAAATTTTCGAGAAAAATCGTACTAAAGAGCCAAATATTTGAAAAATTGGATAAATCCCCACGCCATGGTTTATGAAAGTGGGGCATAGCTTTCATATTGACGTACTTACGTAACAGATCTTACCTATCTATACAACATATTAAAAAAGCATAGTTGTATTTGGATTCCCACGATCTGAAAATTGTCCGGGATGTCACCTTTTGCGGTCTTTTCTTATGTGTAAGGTAGATCTTTTGAATGTTTTTCGACCTTTAGTCATCCTCCGTAGGGGTGTATCGTATGTATTTTTGCTGTAATTTTCATTTTTGAAAAGAACGTAAAAAAGTACATCATTGACGTTCGTAAGGACTTATTCTTACGTTGCCAAATTTTCAAGAAAAATCGTCCTAAAGTGCCAAAAATTGGATTAATTATGACGAAGATGTCTCTAGGAAAGTGAATTATGACTTCGACTTAATTTTATAATTATAATTTTAAGTATGACTTAATGCTATGGGCCACTTCCCCAAGATGAGAGGCAGAGAGGCTGCATGAGAAGAGAAGCCCACAATTGAGGAGCATTCCGGAAAAAGGGCACATACGCGTATGTGCCCTCTATCGGAGGTGACAGAAATGGATTCCTTGCATCCTAATGTACCAATGCCCCGAGTTTCAGCTTAATTGATCAATTTTTGGAGCTACGAGACCACGTTTTTTGAGGCTAAGAATAAGTCAGGGGTCACAGACGTATTTCATCTATTTGCTTCTGGGTACTTTCGCCGCGACGTTTAGGAGATAGTGCGCGGGCAGGCAGGGAGGTGATGGGTGCTGATAAGGATCCCTCACTACAGGATGCATCGCACTGATTCTGCTAATCAATGCTATAGCATCGGGTTGCAGGGATTGTAGGGATTCTCTACGCGTTGCACCAGTCAAACGTGAATTTTTTTAATTATTAATGATTTTTTTTTATGGTCTCGTGTGAGATTGAATTTTTCGATTTTTTCGCGTGTTTCGCAGTCTTTTTCATTATTAATGATCGAAGATGATCCACCCGCGCGTTATCAATCGAAATTATTATTTATTAGTCAATCGGAATTATTTACTCTTGTTTAGAAACTCGTTGAAGTCTCGAAAATTCAGCTTCAAAAGCCAAAACCTATGACCACTGGTCCCTTTCCAGGAAAAGGGCACATAACGAATAATTTTAAAAAATTCTTCCCACAACACTGGAAGAAGTGTAAGTTTTACCAATGGCCGTTATTCATTCTGGAGTGTATGAACGTTGATATGAGTGCCCCAGTTCCGATGTATGTCATCATCAGTGGCCAGAAAGTAAGAATGAAAACTTCAAATGCGTTTTTCTCACAACACGTTTTTTCGGTATGTGCCCTTTTTCCGGAAAAGCTCTTCAATTCTGCATGAAAGTCATTATTCATTTCCTAAAACCTTCTATGTTCTACGACATATGGTTACGATACACCCCTACGGAGGATGACTAAAGGTCGAAAAACATTCAAAAGATCTACCTTACACATAAGAAAAGACCGCAAAAGGTGACATCCCGGACAATTTTCAGATCGTGGGAATCCAAATACAACTATGCTTTTTTAATATGTTGTATAGATAGGTAAGATCTGTTACGTAAGTACGTCAATATGAAAGCTATGCCCCACTTTCATAAACCATGGCGTGGGGATTTATCCAATTTTTCAAATATTTGGCTCTTTAGTACGATTTTTCTCGAAAATTTGGCAACGAAGGAAAAATTTTTACATGAATTTTTATTTCTTCTTTACGTTCTTTCCCTCAACGCACACAGTTTTCCGTTTAAATTAAGTTTTTCAGTAGAATTGTGAGTAAAATAGGGAAAAAACCCAAAATACGAGCAAAAAATGGCAACAATGGACCGCGAGGCCCCTAAAAATTCATCGGAGCCCTTTTCAAAGGCCAGAAATGGAAAGTACGCAAAAAAATACATAGGAATGACCTCGTGAAGCTTAAGAAAGGGAGTGTGCAGACGACTCAGAGCGGCGAGCGGCGCCCGGATTCCGGTCGGCGCGCGCGGAGCGTAAACTTAGATTGCTCATATCTCCGTTACTAATCGTTTCCCTGGGAGCTATAATATATCAAAAGAAATGGAAAAGTACGAATAATACAATGAACAGTTTTTTTTTCGAATCGAGAATCCGGCATTTGATGATGTACTAGGGTTGAAAAAAAATTGACCCTTAAGAAAGTGTGAAAAATGGCATCATTGCAATCTTAAATTACCTAAACGATCAAATTGAGTACATATATCGAAAGAACGCAATTTTTGGAGAATTTTAGCGCAAACCGCATCTCAATATCTCTTTTCGTTCAAAAGATATGGAACTCGACGGTTTTCAACTTGGCAACGCTGCTACGCGGAGAGAAATTCGTTTCAGGCCGTGAAATTTTGGGAAAAGGCGTATCCCATAGTGAGGAATGACATACTGAAATTTGGTCAACATCCATGAGGGGGGAAATTTTGTCGATTTTGCACCCACCCCTTTTTCATTCTTTATATTTCTACCTACAAAGATGTAACATTTGTTTCAAGCTAATCATCGCCTGAAATTTAACAATGAAGTAACTTGGTTTGTGTTCAATATTCATCACAGTTGGTTTTTGCAGGTGTCCAAGTCCGAATGGCTGTGGAAAAATGCTAACCAGAATCAGTATCAACAAAAATAATAAACAGAAGTCGAACAAAAAGGACATCAAATGTTCCAGCTGCGGTTTTTGCGCAGAGTCGTCATTTTTGCAGAAGACAGAGGAGCTCATACATAGTTTGGATAAAAAATATCAAGAAGGCAAAAAGGAACTCGATAGAGGCAACATTTCAGCAGCCATCTCCTCTTTGTCAGCTTATTCAAATGAAATGTCAGCTCTTTGTATCCCCCCTGTGAAAACTTTGACTCTAGCTCATGAGGCTTTGCGCATATGCTGGGCCAATGATGGAAGTAAAATTATTCTCCCATAGGTTAATCTCTGGTTTAATCTTTCTAAGTTGCTTTCTTTTCACGATTTAAGATGGACGCAAGGAAAGTGCTCTCCAGCAAACATAACCGTAGGGTATGACAGTGTCAGGCACTGTCACCTGTCACATTCCCAAATCACAACCCACCCTGCAACTGCCAAAAATAATTTTACAAAAACGTCGCACTAATGTTGCCGCAGCAATACTTCTAGCTGTGACATCATGATAATTTTACAACCACTTTGCGATTAGGAATTATACTCATTATAATCTATTAGAGTCAGTAATCAGATGACAGTTCAAACTAGAATTAGAAAACATGTTTTTGGGATGTATTGTAGAGCTCTGAGGAATCATAATGTATGGATGAAAGGAACAATCTTTTCACCCTAATATTCATCTTTTATTCGCTGGTGCTTGATGCTGTTCTGAGATGAAGAAGGATGTCAAGCGCGGGCATCTGATACCATTGCCAACATGCCATTGCCTAATATGTATTTAGCCGTGGCTGCATAGATTGACGTTCAGTTTACATGAGCCTTATTCACGTACCGACTTTCTTGTAGGTGTTGATCATGTCAGTATTTTCAGAGCCAATAATGTGTTCAAAGGAGTTAATGAGTAGTGAATTCCACCCTCCTTGTCATTTCTAGATTTGATTGATTTTCAGCAAGTTTTTTAAGGGTACAGAGATGCATCCTCAAGGATTTTTGTTCTGAATTAGTTTCCTCAAGCTAAAAATGCTGTTTTTCCTAATATTGCTCAAGCGCAGGTGATGTCCTCAAGCTGTGTATTTTAATTATTTGTTGGAGGTAATGTAAGTTTAGTGTTGCTGGTATCTGCAGGTGGGCAATGGTTTGTTATTAGCTAAGCATTCTTGTATTTCAGTCCTCTGAGTTGAGAGGGTGTTAAGTAAATACAAGGGTGTGTTTTTGGTAACATACCATTACCCACCCGCAGAAAATGAAAACACTAAGCTTAAGTTTATCTGACAAAGAACCGAAATAAATACAATGGCTTCTTCAGAAGAGATTTATTTTTAACAGAGCACATTCCTGTAAGGTTTCGATAGGAGAAATAAGAACTGGCTATTATTTCTGCCCCAGTGATGTGATGCCAGTCGGAGTTCAGCTAGTTTGCTCTGCAGAACGATAACACATTATTTTTTGGCATTCCTCAGAACTTAAATTGGGAAGAATTCAAGGAAGTGTTAGTGCATATCCAATGCATTCACGCATAGCCTCATTAGCCCCTTTTTAATCACTCAACTATTGAGACATTTGTTGTGACAATAGATGCATTTTTAAGATAGAAATTTTTAATAAGTTTGAGGTCAATATGATTTGTAACTTTGAAACAGACAGTATTAGAAATAAAGAGTAAGTTTTATTACCTGGAAGTTTTTTCAATTTTTTCTCGATTTACAAGATTATTCCTCAAAATAATGTGAAGATGTTCCTTATTTCATACGGAAATGAAGCTGACATCGAAAACCTGTAGGGTAGAAGAATTTAATGTATGTATTCAAGTATTCCAGAAGAACATTCAGATTCTGAAACTTTAAAGCCACTTGTGTCTTGCAAGGCCCTCAGCAGACTTCAGGGCTTATGAATTTCTCAAGCTTAAATTATCATTGATCAAATGACCGGAGTTAAACAGAAAGGAACCAAGCCACATCGGGATCAAACCGAGAAAAAGAGGTTTAAAGTTTGGGTCCTGCATGAGACTCAATGTAAAAGATAAACTCCAAGTTCAATTTCTACAAAATTTACTCTTACAAAAACTTTGAATTTTTGGCGATAGTTAGTACTGAGCAGTGATCGAGTTCAAAACCATTTATTGCTCAATTTTTTCCAAAATGTGGGTTGGTTCCTTTCTGCTTAACTCAGTCCAAATATCATTGGTTGCCGCTATAAGAAATAGAATGTTTCGATGGCTGAAAGCAAAAAACATGTATCTCAAATGCAATTTTTGATTATCTAGAATTTTTTCTCTTTCAGGAAAACCACTGAAAGGTTTCATTGTAATTTTGGGTGATTTTCTAAAACAATGAGTAAAAAAAATTTGTAGAAAATTTCTAAAGAAACTGTTGGTTAGGTCTCTTTACAAAAAATGAAACATGAGCAGAGACTTACAATATTGCAATCTGAGGTAGGCAAGCAGTTTTTGGCTTTAGCTATATGCATCAAAATTGGAAGTATTTTTGCAGCAACCTCCTGAGGCCAAAAACATGGATACAGAACACTGTTTAGCTCATAAGTTTTTTCAAAAAGCAAATTTGGTAGAACAGATCCTGTTTGTTGATGACCTTCTTTGTTCATCTTTTTGCATTTAGAAAAATAATCAAAGTACATGAATCACTTATGACTTTTTGAACAGTGAGCTTATGCAAATTAAAATGAAATACAGTATGAATTAAAAACCGTAAGGCACTCTAAGGAGAGCCAAATGAACCCAGGACTATACATTTTAGAAAATCAACCATAAACCTGCTTTTCAAAAAATCAAAAATTACGTAAGAAAGGTCTTGAAAAACCTGCATAGATTTGTTCTTAAGTTTTTTAACACTTTTTTAAACATTTTAAATGTTGGAGAACAACAGTGCCTAGATTTTTAAAAGATTAATTTTAAAGAAATCTAAGGGTATTCATTTTCTGTGAATTTTAAGTATCAGCTTTTCAGTGCTTGCAATGCGCAGTGTTTTTAGTTCTTTTTTTTAAAATTAACACAATTTTTAAAAGTAATTTTAACAGTCATTGCTACTAAGGAGGGCCTTGATGGCTGAAGTCGTAAAATGGGTGACTCTGACTGCAGCACTGCTTATCTCTGATCATGTGGTTTTTCTTTTAAAGGAACCGCATGTACCCACAATTTTTCTTAAAATTCTCTGTGAACTTTTTTCACCCATTCAAAAATAATCTTAAAAACTTTGAAGGAGGTATCTAGATTAAATTTTTTTTTAAAAATGAAACAGATTCAATTTTTTTCAGAAAAACATCAATATTTTCGGCTGCACGCCGATTCCTCCCCCCCCCCCCCCTCCTCATTTACCAACCATCCATCCCTTTTTATCGCGAATTTCGAGGAGGAAACAATACGATACTGCCTGCGAAAAGTGGCGAGGACACACTGTTGCTTTCCAGTGTTTTTGTTCGCCTGATTAACATAAATCATCCTTTCAATGAATAAAGAACCTCGAGGAAACCCAGACAAAGGAGGGCCGAGAACCGTGAACCCTACTATCACGTGTGGTCGCGCGCCAAATTAAATAATTCATTCTACTCATCTGCTACCTGCATCACTGGATTCGTCACGTGATGGTCGATTGGACCAATGGGAGACGAGAGCGGTACTCCCTCCTTTTTGTCCATTGTTGCGTATCGCCCGCCTGCAAGGGGATCGCGGGCTGTGCACGCTGAGTAGGAATTCAACCTAGCTGAAGTGAAGAAGGCGAACATCTCGGCGTGTCAACACCCTTTCCACCATCTAGGACATCATGGCTGACCCGGAAAAGCAGCCCGAACAACCCAAGGCTGTAGGAACTAAGAAGCCTGTCCTCGGTAAGAGAAATTCCACGCTACTAATTCCCTTCTGAAACTATAACAAATCCCGAAAGTTGTCATTGCCCGTAACACCACCATTTTCTCCGACGCCTTTTCATGGCCGCTGTCTCGACCGGCCTATTACAGCATAAGAATGAATTTGTCTTTGAACTTCTCTCTACTGAACTTTCTGAATCCTACCTTTCACCCAGCTTTTGTCAATAATTTTTCATCGATTCGTTATTTGAATGCTTCTCTTCCAATTTGCTTATTTTCACCTGCCCGAAAACGTGACGCGGTGCAGCGAGGCCCCCGTCTATCAGCGTATTATTCCATGCTCACGTTTTGAATTTTAGCCATCGCTGGCTGTCACTCCTTCATGTGGTCAATCTGAAAGTTATTTCTACAGTTTCGATTGTTTCCAGTTCAATTTACTCCTCATTATTTCATTGTACTCCGCCGATGAAACCCATGCGGCGTGCACGGCCATGGCTGCCCGCACCCGGCCTTCAACCGGACGGATCGAAGGCCATTATCTGTACCCAAGCACGTTGGGCGCCTCAACTATCATTTTATGTCTCGATCTGCACTTATTTGCAGTTTTCACCATGATTTCATCTGAATTTTTAAGTGTTGTCGAAGATAGAGTAGTATCTCTCAGCAGTCCTACACATAATTGGCCTCTTGGGGTTTCAGGCCTTTTCCGAAGCCCAATCCCATGCTCATTTTCATGTCACTGTCTGGTGTGAAGCATGCACTCAATTTCTGATGAAACATTTCATCTGATGAGTCTACTAATTCTTTGTATCACCACCTGACCCATATTTCAATGTAGTCACAGTTTTCACTAATTACCGTTATTGAATAGCTAGCATTTTGTTTGAATTGACCCCCAATCTGAATTGTATGTTAGGCTTTTCTCCCAGGGCTCAAAGGTCACATTTTTCAGGGAACTTTAGATTGTGGTTTTTCCCCATTTTGGAAGCGGAGAGTCGAATTGCCAATCGCCATGCTTTTATGGGCCCCTCAGTACATTATTGGATGCTAAATAGTAATGTGACGTAAATCGTTGAAGATTGAATGTTCTGTCGACAGCCGTCCAACCTCCAGGCTCAACAATTATTTGTTATGCGAGTATAGTTGGTCCTTTTCTTTCAACCTGAAGCCACAACAGAACTTCGCCAGCAGTTACATATTTTGTGCTTCGGTAGGTTTGAGATTCTATTCTGATCATCTAACTTGGGAACTATGTGTTTTGGCTTGCAATGCTATGAAGCTATTTGACCACCGTACTAAATCTTAGGGTTGGGTAACGGGACCGCTCAATTTCTTGAAAATTTCCATGAATTCCTCTGTACAGGAGGAGAGTATTCTGTATAAATGTTAAATAGCACTGCCTCGTTCCTCAGCTTCCTCCTAAGAAACAATGTGGGAGTGGAAACATTGGGACACCCTGAATATGATTTCCAAGTCCAGTCATTGATATTATCCCTATTTCATGTGCAAGTGAAAGTCTGCTTTGTTCAACGTAGCTGGTATCACAAGCAGTTCTTCAGTTTCCCTATTGCCCCGTTATGAGTCGTGGTACTATATTTTAACGTCCCGCAAGAAAGTACATCTATCACCATTTCTCGGAGCTTCACCCTGGGCAATGATGTTATGTAATCAAACTTTACCGTAGCATATAAGAGATTATTCTTCTTACTGCACGCCTGTATCATTTTAAAAATATGTGCAAGTTACATGTAGTTGTCTTCAGTTCACCAACAGCGGTTCATTTATTTTCTGCACTCGTAGCACTGCTCAATGTGTTAAGTATTTTAAGCGATTATATGACTACTCTGATGAGTGGTGATTTAGATGAGATCAGAGTCCTTAGGGATCTATGAAGCTTCTTAACAGAAAGAGAATCGTAGGCAGTTGGTTGAAATCTGAGCTCGCTCACTGTGCATCAGGAAGTTTGTCGAGTAGTGGTGTTGTCAGATAAGTTGACCATTGTTTACTTCCGGTTTGCAAGTGCAGACGACCACTTCAGGCCTCTGCACAAAGTAGCGTTCGCTACTATCCACCTTGAAAATATCCGCCTCACAATCGTAATGTTTGTAAACTACTTATCACTTATGATTCGAGTCTGTTATGTTGTTGTGATTTCTGTTCAGCTTAAAATTACAAAGTCACAAGGTTAGAAAGCATTTAAATACTTATCTAAGTTTGTGTTCTCGCCTCTGCAATAGTCTAATGTTTTCATGTGGATAGTAGTGACACGAAAACACTTGCAAACCGAAAGTAAACAATGGTCAACTCTTAAAACCTACAACATTACCTCTAAAGCAGCAGAACTTAACTTGTTAATTCAGCACAATTGGTGATGTTGTATCTAAAGCTATCCTTTTGTCTCAACATTCAAGCATCTATCCATGCCTCAAGAGGGCTTGTGCATCTCAGGCTTGAATTTCTGGGTGTTTGTGTCAAGTGACCTCAAAAGTTTTTAATCAGCTCATCAGTTACGTCTAAGCTTCTAACAGTGTAAGCTAAGATGTATCTCTGATCAATCCTCTCTTTGTGTCAGGGCATATCTTTTTCCCATGTCTAAGTTTTATCATTCACAGTTCTGGTCTTCTGTTACAGCCAACAAGGTCACCGGGACTGTCAAGTGGTTCAATGTCAAAAGCGGATACGGTTTCATCAACCGGTAAGAATCCTAATTTTTATTTGTCCGTTTAATTCTACTTCTATGTAAGCCAATGAAGTCAGATTATTACCATCTAAGGCGGAAAAAGAATGGTGGTCACATTTCAATTTTGGCTGCCATCTTGAAGACTTGTGATGTCAGAAGGGTACGGGTTTTTGAAGATGCAACTTGAGGGCGGACCATGGTGCGCAGTGAGTCAAACTTAGTCCTCCGGCCTCAATCGGCCCATGCACTCGGCACTATTTGATGTCAAGAGGGTCCAAAATATGTCCACCATCCTTTATCCGCCTCGATCGCCATCATCTCACAGATACCTCATCTGACCAGAGACAAGATCAGCATCCTCCCTCATGCATAGGATATTTGTACCTGGTGCTCCTGAAATGAGCATTATCACTTAGTCTGTAGTCATCACGCAGTCCCACAAACTGTTCTCAGTGTACTCCTTTTTCAAGGTGCTTGTCACCCCATCTTATTTGCTCTCGCATCTCAATGTTCAATGAGTCATATGGCAATGTCGAATACTGCATCACAATTTAACCCAGTCAACCCCGATTTCCCTGCTTGTGCTATAAAACCAGGCTTTTCTTCCCTCAGCGGTCTGTAATTAATTGATTTCCAACTTGGTGATCAGATTGGACTGCTTCTTCAAATTGGACATGAAGTTGACGTTTTCCTGCGGACTCCAGAAAAATCCCCTGTTTTTTAAGGAAATTTGGAGAGAAATGAGAACGAGAGGATGGATACCTCTATTTTTTTCAGCTTTTTGTTCTATTTCCGATAAAGCTGACTGAGTTCCTCCAGTTTTACAGCTTCAAGAGGGTGCCCCCAATTCCCGGTTGCTTGATCGAGACGCCTCTCAGGGTTGCCGGCAGTCTGGAAAACTGGAAAAATCAGGGAAAGTTAAGAAATTTGTAACGGCTGAGAAAAGTCTGGTAATTTCTGACACATCCACCAATCACTGGTCCTCCTACTGCTTACCCTCTCTGGTCATATTCAAGGCTAGCCATCTTTCAATCAGCTACTGAATGCCTTTTCCATACAACAAGGAAATTCTGCCAGAAACTAAGCAAAAGTTAGCATATTCAAAGAAAGTAAAAGAGGGAAATTTTGTTTGGAGGTCAAGGAATAGTTAAAGAAAAGCAAAAGTGGGCAGGGAATTTGACTAGAAAATGGCAATCCTGTCTGCACCCTGAAATCCCTCGAAGATTTATAAATTTTTTAGGGTTGCTGACTGTCTAGAAAACCAGGAAAGCCATGGAATATTTTAAGGTGCGTCTAACACCACTGAGTGAAATTCTGAGGAACAAAATGAAAATGAAAGCTTTACGGGAAAGTCAGATAATCCAAACATTTTGGAGTAAGGTAAAAGCATGAGTAATCAGGGACTTTGACGATTAAGAATTAAAAAATTATGGCAACCCTGAGGCTTCCGAAACCGCGCGTGCAATTTTAAAATTGAAGTAGACTTGTCTCCCTGACGAACGGCTTTGAGAATCATAGACGTAGTTTTCGCTGCGACTCAGGTCTAAATTTTAGGAATCACGGAAGATTGACACCTCCTTTCGTGTCCTCCAGAAACGACATCGCGCACGAATTCGGTACTGCCGTGCCGAGGAAAAACGCCGTATGAACATTCGAGAGTTGCCACATTTTCTTCAATACAATGTTTAATTTTGAGGAAAGTTATGGATATTTCTCCTTTACATTTTCAGAATCCTTAGGTGAAATTGCGATCAAAATTATCTTTATGAATTGGGAGGAATATATTCATAAGTTACCAGGATATTCGCGTTTTATCAAAGGAAATTGGGCAATGAAGGTTCATACGTCGTTTTTCCCTAGCACGGCAGGGTAGGGCCAGGCACGCTGCCGTGCTAAGGAAAAACGCCGTATGAACCTTCAGGCGTTGCCTAATTTCCTTCGGCAAATCACGAATTTTCAAGAAAATTTGTAAATATTTTTCCTCCTATTTTTCAGATCATTTTGTTTGCAATTTCACCTGAAGTTTCTGAAAATTTCTAGGAAAAATATTCGTAACTTTCTTCTAAGGTAACTATTTTCCGAGAGGAAATTTGGCAACTCTCAAATGTTCATTGGCGTTTTTCCTTAGCACGGCAGGGTAAGGCCAGGCACGCACGTGCGTCTTGTTTTCGGAAGGTGCGACGGACGGCGCCGGCAACAGAGGCGCATCTGGGAGTCATGGCGTCCGCGGCGGGAATGGAGCCGGGAAGCTTCGCCGGCCGCTGGATCGGGAATTCTTCCTTGCGTCAGCTTATTGCGTCTTTCAGAGTTTTCGGCCCCGTGCCTCCCCCCCCCCCCCCCCCTTTCATAGTTCGTTCGCGGGTTCGGGGCCTCCCTTCGTCCCCCCCGCGGGAGTCGAGTCATTGACTGGAGCCAAGGCCCGGACCCCCCGTGCAACCTTGAGAATCCATTCTTGGTTTTCCTTCGTTGTACTCGGAGGAGCCATTGACTTGCCGGCCGGCGAGTCTGGTCCGAGTTGGGGCCCGGGAAACCGGAATTTTCGCGCCGGACTCCAGCGTCCGTCGTGTGGCTCGACTGTTGAATCGTTATCGAATGAACTTGATCGATATATAGCGTTGTGAAGAAAAGGAGTTATCGATCAAGGTCGATTCAATAATCGGTCCGCTGCTGATCATTCAACAACCCCATCGGAGATGAACTGCATTGTGCGCCGGTGATTATCTCGGCTCGCCGTAGTAAGATTTTCGGTGAGGATTTTTTTCGCAGCTTCCGGCATCTTTTATAAGAAGCGGGCAATATTCTGTCATTCTTTGAACAGTTCTCCTCATTGGCTCATTGGCATCTTGCGTTGTGGTCACATCCAACCCTTCGCACCTTTGTTAGGCACCCAACAAGTTTTTACTACACGGAGGATAACCACGTGTATTCGGCATTTACGGTGCTTACTAGGATATGTATTCCCACTTGGGAGACATTGTCACCTCGGAAACTGCCCAACTCGGAAAAATTGGAAGTTTCATTCTATCGTGGAGAAATAGTTTTTTAGAGTCACGCCCATCTTAGCTTTCATTTTTATTTTTTACATCTCCAACGGGAAAGGTCCCAAAATGACTCCGAGGGATTGGAAGTTCTGTTAGTTTTTTAAAAGCGAACACTCCAATGTTAAAGAACGTTTATATTGAATCATGTATGGTCTGAAAAGTCTTATAACTTTAGATACTGAGCTCTTTTTTGAAATTCCATAACATGCGTCTAAATTTTTTTTTTTCCATCATCAAACATTTTTCAGTTTTGAAACTGTTTCCAAATCGAACATTTTCGGCTGAACTCTGTCGAATTCGTTTTTTCGATTTTTCTCCTTTTTTTGAAACTAGTGAAATAAGTATTTTTGAATCCCACGTGGCAACGCCTTCGACACGCCTAATAAATGTCCCTCCCATTATTTTCTTCTTCTTTGGTCTATTTCATCACACAGCACAGGTAGGATGGGGTGCTATTCCCAAACTTGTCGCTTATCTCATCTCAAGTATGAGAGAGTACTTTATTTGCATTTGTCTCGGTAGCGCCTCGTTACATCGATTCGTCTCCCTTCCGTTTTCAGGGTTGCCGAAATCGACCCGAGTCTCATTTTTTTTTCTCCCCTCACTCTTCATCCGCGGAATTGAACGTGCACATCTGTGCACACCTTCTCCTAGATCAATTTAGTGTAGTATTGGTGGGAAATTGGTTTCGTTTTATACGATAAAGAATGTCGCTATCTTGAACCAAACTGACCGTAGACTTCATAAATCGACCGTGGTGTTGACATCGATGGGAAATGGGTTGGTTTTTGGACGATGTCCGTGAAACTTGAAGTAGGTGTAGTTGGGTAACTTGTGGTAATCCTGCCGTTAACGTAACGACGCGCTAACGTTAACGTCGAAACGTGATCCAAACCGACCACAATCTCTTAAAATGTTGTAGTATCAAGACCTTGTAGAGATATAGATTCATCAGGGGACGGGTGCTCTGAAGCGGATACCTCTGCTCTCTTTGCTCAAAGATAATTATTTTTTTTTTAAATTTTCCGATCCCTGTGGAGTTCGCCTTGAAGAAAAAGACGAAAGTTGGAAAAGTAGACACCTCCTTAGAACCAAATAAATTATGTTTTTCAAGAAAAGGCTGTAGGAAATGAGAGGAAATGAAATTCGAACCGAGATGAGCTCAGAGGTTTTGTTCCGTCGTAAGACTATGTTTAGGACGAAGTTCGACGACTGTCATCGCCATCAAAAAAAAATTTATCGACTTGAAATTTTTGAAAGGAGATTTACGGCTGAACTTTATTCCATTCAAAACTTATTTTAATTCAAATTGTGAGTGGATGCTCTCTGATCATTCTCTGTCTACTTGTTTAAAATACTATAGACATCCAGGGACTAAGGGTCACGAATATGACAACACCGTGAATCGTTGTCATCTTTTCGAGTGGAGGGCTCAAGCACGTAACAGTACACAAAATCTCTTCAGTGGCATAACTCGCTGAATGACGTGATTGTGAAACGGCGTTTTATCTGTTCCATTTTGAAGTCAATGATTCCTCCGAAGTCGTGGAAATCCGCTGTCGAAAACTTTTTTTCCCCGCCTGTTACCCCCTCCTCTCTCCACGTTTACCGCCTGTCGAACAGGTGTCGATCCTAATTAAATTGTTTTCCACGTGGTCTCCAGGCATGCCTAAGAACATCGCTATTTGAACACCGGAAGGAGTGGAGTTCATTTTCGTAGGTTTAAATATTTCGCTGAGATTTTTTCTGAATTCATCATCTTAATTGAATCAGTGAGAACGAAAACGCACGAACTCGGTAACTCAAAAATGCTCAATTTTCATCGAAGACTGTCAATTTTCATTAAGGTCTTTGAAGTTAGCGCATCTGTTTCAAGCTTAAATCAAGAACCAAGCCTCTTAATTTGAGCGGATTTCCTTTTGATTTAAGCTTGAATCTGATTGAATCAAGAGTCCTTTTCCTTGTCAAGGTTTTCAAGAGTCTGGACTCTAGATCCAATGTGTTATTACTTTCTCGCTCCCCTAGGGTAGAGAGGAAGTATTGTCTTTCCAGTGTACTTACTATGAACAGTGCTCTGCTTTCATCGGGTGCCATGCGCCAAATGCGTCTTAAAATGGGACTTTGTTGCCTAAAACTAGAAATGGGGGGGGGGGGGGGAGGGAGGGAGGCTAGGCCATCGTGGCGCCTAAAAAAGTGGACGGTATTGCGAAAACGAGAGGAGCGCCCGTCTACTTGTTTTCCCGTCCGTCAAATTTGAATTGAGTCACCTCGATCATGTTCGTTCGATGCGCGGTGCTGCCTTGTTGGCGCGTTGGATTTTACCGGGGTGTTCGCATGCGAAAGAGTCGCTATTGCTGTCAGACGACCTTGATTTATGGCGCGAATCTGGCGCCCTTGACACGGATTCGTCACTGAAACTGCACAACCACCTATTCGACCTAAAATTGACGCCGCAGGATCAGGGTGTTCTTGTATTCAGCATCTTCCACTTTTTTCGAGATTCATCTGCTCTGGTGAAAAAGACTTTTCTAAAGCCTTCTGCGGCTTCGAAGAACGACTCGAATCTCTGTTCTTTTCAAGCTAGAGCAACTCAACATTTCAAGGTGATTCCAGAAAAAATGTTCAGAACATGCTTCATTTTATCGGAAAATTCTGATAAGTGTCGAAAGCTCAGCTCTTATAATAGTGTGGGATCCCCACAAGCAAGGTGATTTGTGAACGGAAGTCCCTAGGTGTAACTAAAGTTTTGTTGGTTTTTGTTTTGCGAGAAATTATGAACAGTACACCAAATCTCAAACTTGCAGAAGAAGAGAATCAGTATATTTTTGCACTTTTAGGATGACGTCAGCCCAGCAGTAATTACCCCAAATCAATCAGCCATAATTCGGCGAATTGCGTGCGCTTAGAAAATTGCTTAAGCAATCAATTCTAGGCCGAATTCAGTCGGTTCTCACGTGGAGGTGCAACATCCATTGATGAGTCCAAACCGCACCACCGACCAATCTAAAGCGCTGAGCCGGACTTAGTGCAGTCGAAACTCCTCCTAAGTGTCTTTAACTCCGGAGGGAGGACCAACAAAATTCGGCCCCTGAATTTAACTTTTTACCTCTGACGATTACGTTGCTTAGATCGTTGGCGCGGGATCTCTAGAACATATTCAGGGTGTCTACAGGTCCCGGAAGTCCTGAAAAAGTCCGGAATTTGCATGACCAGTCCCGAAGTCACGAATAAGTCCGGAAATTCAACTCTATGTCCCGAAAAATTTAAAAATTCACGGTTTTCGCGAGTACAAGTGCAGTTCTCACGTAGAAAAGTGTCCCCGATCATACATACATATCATGGATTCCTCTAGCCATCAGCAATTTTCACGAGGATGGACTCGATTTTTATTTAAATTAGCAGTAAGTGTAGACCCTGACTTGACAAAAATACTCCGAGGGTCCATAAAAAGTTCTGAAAAGGTCCTGAAATCGGTTTTCAAATACCTGTAGACACCTTGCATATTGTCTTGGACGGAGATGATGCTGAATGTTGAGCAGCCGTATCATGTTCCGTTCCGTTTCAGCCTGGGCACAATGGTGGGGGGGGGGGGGTGTTAGTAGGTGCGGGGATGCTGTGTTGTGTACTCCGGGGTTGCGTCCCGGAAAATCAATGAAAACGCAATTGCACATCGAATCGGACCCAACCGGGCGCCCGTTCGCACCGCGCGGTCAACGACCGTTTTCCCGTGCCAAGTCTCGAAGTTTATCCTTCTCACGGTCGACGCTTTTCCACTTAAGGGTAGAATAATCCCCCGCCCTTCGGGGGGGGGGGGGGTGCCGAGCCCCCTCCGTGTCGCTTCTCTCCGTGCAGTTCTTGGTCACGGCGATTGAAACATATTTTGATCATCAAGTGGACCACATTTTGAAATTTGGTACTACGGTTCCTGGCCAAGGGTAGAAACTACGTACGTATGTGCCTTTAGTTTTCCTATGCACACAAGGGGCCGACCACAAATTGAGACACCCTTTTTTCAATTTTTCGACCCCCCTACCTCGCCGTATCCACCGCCATGCCCCCCTCCAAAAATTACGTCATCCTTAGCGGACCTCCCCCCCCCCCCTTTTTTTTTTAGAGAAAACTAAGCAAATCGACGAAGATCAGTAGATATAGTCTGCAGCGTTAAGAACATGATTAATTGGACTGCATTTTGCAATATGGACCTATAAATTCTGGCTCATCTGAAAAAACACTTATGTGCATAGGAAACTAATGGCAGATACGTTGTTTTTAAACCGGGCCGGAATTTATAGGTCAAAATTGCAAAATGCAGTCCAATTTATCTCATCTAGTAAAGTTTAAATGCGTTAAGTAATCACGTTCTCTGTCGAAGAAGAGAAAAATTGATCATATGAATGAGGCAACGTAGAAGACTGATTCCGGTTAAACCCGCTGAACTGATATTCTCAGATTTGCAAGCTCGATCTATTCGTAAGAGTTCAAAAAGTGTATTTTTTTTTATAATCTCGCATCATCATGACTACTTTGATACCTTCCGTTCCAGGCTTAGAGTCACTATTTCTTGTTATCATTCATGATATAGTGCTAAAGTCGCTGGTAAAGTAATGTTTTCTACAATATGCTCTATCTGAGTCAATTTTTTACTCAGTGGACGCCAAAGTTGAATACAATTGTCAAATTAGACGGAATTACATGATCGAAAGAGACAGTGACACTTACGCGGTTGTTACTTTCATCCCCCTATCCTTTCAACAGACCCTGTTGAGCAGCCGATCTAAAACTATAACCTCATGGCCCATCAGCCTATCCAATTCCTATTGCCTTCCGTTCCAGGCTTAGAGTCACTATTTCTTGTTATCATGCATGATATAGTGCTAAAGTCGCTGGTATAGTAATGTTTTCTACAATATGCTCCATCTGAGTCAATTTTTTACTCAGTGGACGCCAAAGTAGAATACAGTCGTCAAAGTAGACGGAGTGACATGAACGAAAAAAAACTGCAACACTAAAGCGGTTTTTACCATTTTCCCCCCTCCCCCTCGTTTCAACAGACCCCCTGTTGAGCAGCTGATCTAGAACCATGACCTCATGGCCCATCAGCCTATCCGATCCCTGTTGACGAGGATGTTGGGTGTCGATAAATGCTTACGTAGGGGATTGCATGTCCTAATCGCATATTTCATTATTTCATGCAGCTCGTTTTTCATTACACAGCAACAGTCATCGTTAATCGGTTAAGTGCTTTGCGGGTCTTGAGGTCAAGGGCACACAAACGCCAACAAGCAGTAAACCCCATCGTTACCCCCATTTTATGTATGAAACTATGGAATGATCAGTTTTTTTTAACGTTATCGTTACCGGCCATATAAGGATAGCAAGGTGGAAGGAAAAAAAAAATTTCATTCATTTTTCAGGCCCTCATGGAAAAATGTTTTTACTCACGGATGAATTGAATTACTTTTTGCCATAAGGAGTCACTACCCCTGGCTTTTCTATAAAATCACTCTACTGCATAGGGGAACCAATGGCATATATGTTGTTTCTAAAATGACCCAGAAATAGTGGTTCCTTATTGCAAAATTTAATCCAATTCACTGTGTATTCCATTCCAGTCTAGAGTCACTACATTCTTGTATTGTGCATGATGTAGTGCTAAAGATTCTGGTAAAGTAACTTCGTCTATAATATGCTCTATTTGAGTCGAATTATCGCTCAGTAGACGCCAAAGTAGAATACAGATTATTATCCAACTATCAGGTTCGAAGGTTTCGAAATCGTTGACAATTGCTCAAATATTTTGCGTTTCGTACGATTTGTAAGCAATAATTATTTTGTAGTACCTAAACGTTCGTTAAAAAGTCCAGTCTCTAAGGCGCGTCTTGGTTTGAGAACGCATTGAGTCCAGGCCAAATAAGTTTACGCACTTCTAGAGTGGGACAGAAGATCCGCCATCTTGATTCTGCCATCCACTTTACACGGAAAAGCTACATCCAAAAGGTATCCTCTGTCGCAGTTTAGAAAAGTGTAAACTTTTTGCGTGGACTCTTTGCCTCTTCGATTTTTTTGATGACTCAACAAAACAACATTGAGGACCGGAAAAATCCTGGATACATCCGGAAACCAACATATTTTTTTTTATTGTCAAAATACGGGAGTCTGAAGGTATATCCCTCCATTCCGTTTCTGAAGAGAATTGACGGGAAATCTGTAAAAGCAGTCAATGAGAGAATGGGGGGGGGGGGGGGGTACTTACTTAACCCGTATTATTACTAAGCGATCCCAAATCTATCATCAATATTGAGCCATCGACTGATAGTGAATCTGAAAAGGCACGCAAACCTGACGCATCTTCAAGGCGAACTTCGAGCTGTAGCGGAATTCGTCCGGTTTCAGCAAAGGCAACGCAATGCATCGCTGTCTCAGTTGAAGGGTTGCCAAAATTCCATCCATTTGAATTGAGTCGTACCTGTATACACCAAGCCATTCTTCTTAACCTTATCGCATCGTGCTATTAATTCGATCTCGTTAGGTCTTTTGCGGCAAGAGACTGATAAAAGTCGTTTTTAAAGCAATTACCGAAAGCCGTAATAACCCGCAGTGATTTCTAGTATAGAAGCGTCGAAGTTATTATCATCTGCCTGCGACCTTTTTTTCTCCGGTTTCCTCGCTTGTCCTGGACAGAATTAACTGGAACGATCCTAACTACATTAGATGTTTCCCGATTTTCTTTAATGTTCTACTACTTTTTAAATAGATAACTAAGCAACGCTGAAACTTCAAATTTGGCGAGAATACTCTTCATATCCTAGGGCCTTGTCTTGACTAGCGAAGTTTGGGCGAATCAGCTCTACGAACCGGGGGACGTAATAGCAAGCTATATTCTGCCGTGCTAAGGAAGAACGCCGTATGAACGTTCGAGAGTTGCTAAATTTCTTCCATTAAAATGCGTCGTTTTGAGGAGTGATATGAGTAGTTTTCCCTGAAATTTTTAGGTAATTTAGATCTGATGAGAAATAAAATTCCCCTATAAACTTGAAGGAATATTTGCTCAAGTTTCCCAGTTAATTAGTATTTTATTGGAGGAAATTTGACAACGCCTGAAGGCTCATACGGTGTTTTTCCTTTGCACGGCAGTATTATTGAGGAACAAGTAGATCACATTTTGCAATAAGGAACCAATATCTCTGGCTCTCCTTTAAAAGCACATATCTGCATAGGAAAACCAGGCACGTATGTTGTTTCTAAAATGGGCGAGAAATAGTGGTTCCTCATTGCAAAATGTAATCCAAGTTATAGCGAAGGCCTCAGGTAAATTAACAGAAAAAAGGCCTAAAGAAGTTAAGTTCAATGTCAAAATAAAAGAAAGAAACAAAACACGGTAGAACTTCCCCGTTTACGGAGTGCCTTCCGCGGCGTGCGCTCCAATCGGGTTGTTACGTAGCGTCACTGACCTAGGCTAACGACGGCGTAATCCCAGGATCCCGGGACGGCGTTATTCGCTGCCAATCGTTGCGAGTCGCGGCTTTTCGCTTTCGTCGGCGCTCCTTTTCCTCATGGGCGACGACGAGGAAAGCGAAAGGGAACGCGAGGAACGCGGTCCTTTGCCGGAGCCGAGACGGGGAACGCGGCAACGCGGGGCGGACCCGGACGAGGTGACCGAGGTTATTGACCCGACGCCGGGCGGCGCGGCGCGGTGCGGCGTCGTCGGAAACCCCCGGTCTCGGCTGCACCGGCGACCGTGCACCCCTCGCTTTTGGAGCGTCGCCTGCGCCCCCGGCCCCACCCCCTCCCGCCGGGACCCGAGGAACTTCCCCGAAGTGCACCGAGTCAGCCCCGTTCCGTCTGGCCCGCCAAATCCCGTCTACCCGCTATTTTTATCCCCCCGCCGCCCCTGGCCCGACGTCGAGCGCGTGTCTGCGAATCCTCCGTCCTCCAGGTCGGCTCCGACTTGACTCGGTTGATGCACCGAACTTTTTGGAGCCTTGACTCCAAGTGGTACTGATCTTTTAAGGGCGGTCCGGAAGTACTGAAAAGGTGCGAAAATTCCGAAGAAGGTCCGGAATTTTTCTCCTTCTTTCGTCATTTTTGTCGCATTTTGAGCGAGGAATTCTAATTTTTGAAATTTTTCACATTCCGTCAAATGAGGGTACTGAAAAAGAACTGAATTTTTCCGTTTAGAAGGTACTGAATTTCTTGGGAATGTACTGAAAAAGAATTGCAGAAGTAGTGATTTTGGGGCAGCCTGAATTAATAGACATCCTAAACCAGGGTGTCTACAAGTCCGGAAATAGTACTGATTTTTTAAGGGCGGTCCGGAAGTACTGGAAAGGTGCGGAAATTCCGCAAGATGGTCCGGAATTTTTTTCTTTTTTTTGTCATTTTTGTCGCCATTTGAGCGAGAAATTCAAATTTTTGAAAGTTTTCGCATTTCGTCAAATGTGGGCACCGAGAAAGAACCGAATTTTTCCGCGAAGAAGTACTGAATTTCTTGGAAATGCACTGAAGAAGAACTGTAATACATTAAGTAGAAAGAAATTTAAGGAAGGGGGAAAGAGAGTCAAGGAATGAAAATATTTTGTAGAACACTGCCCTTCTTTTTTAGGGTACTATGGAATAATAGGATCGCATTCAGCAAAAAGGAATCAGCGTGGTTTTAGTGTTTTCAAAATCGTGCAACTTCTTTTTAAAATACTAAATATTCATGTACAGTTGTAAAAGTCACACAATCATGTTCCCCTAAAATTAACGATTTTTTGGTAGGAAAGCAAAAACTATTTGCTATTCTGGGAGATTTGTTGGCTAATTATGTAGAAGCAACATTTTAACAACACTGCAATTGCGCTGGTTCCTTTCTGCCAAATGCAATCCAATTGTCAACAACCTACGATTCCTTTTAACTGTGTGCCAATTCTATGAAAACTTACGAAAAGTGAGTGTTTATGTTTTTTTTTTTTTAAATTTTGACCATCTCTAAGTGTCTCTCTGACCACTCTATTTTTCTCTGTTTCAGGAGTGACACGAAAGAAGATGTCTTCGTGCACCAATCTGCTATTGTCAAGAACAATCCCCGCAAAGCCGTAAGGAGCGTGGGAGATGGCGAAACCGTTGAATTTGACGTCGTTGCCGGTGAGAAAGGCAATGAAGCTGCTAACGTGACTGGACCCGGTGGTGAAGCCGTCAAAGGATCCCCATACGCTGCTGACCGCCGCCGTAACTACCGCAGCTGGTTCTATGGAGGACGAGGACGTGGTCGTGGCGGCTATGGACCACCAAGAGGAGGTATCTATCTAAGCCAATTGTCAAAACCCCCGATTTTCACTCTAGAGGCTCGTGTTGGTAAAAAAGGATGAACAGAGTTGCCACAGTCAGGGAAAACTGTGAAATGTCAGGGAATTTTGAATGAGAACTTGCTTGAAAATGTCAGGCAAAATGACGAAATGTGAGGGAAAAATTGTGAAGTCACCATTATTTGCTTTCTAGAATGGATTTGAAGTTTCGACTAACAAATTTTGCTTGAAAACTAGTTCATATTATGTCTTTTTAACCATCTGGCATAACCTCAATTGAATCAGAGCGAAAACACACCAACTCGGTAACCTGAAAATGCTCAATTTCCCTTAAGGTTAATTTACTGAAAGGTCATCGCAGCTAGCACATCTGTTCCAACTTGGACCTATGAAGTGTCAACAAGTGCTTGTCTTTCGGCTAGCAAAAATCTTTTTCTAAAACTAACTTCTTCACTTACTGTGCAGTTCAGCGTGTGTCTTCATTATTTTAATTTTTCGGAGCTGGTGTGTTTTTGTTCTCACTGATCCAATCGTCAGGGAATTTTACAAAAGTGTGATGGGGAAATCAGCGGAATGTCAGGTAATTTCATTTTCTACATTCTTTGGCAACTCTGGATGAAATGAAAGACCAAAACGCTGAAAATCAGGATATTGAAACAATGAATTATCTTCATGATTATTAGGCTCTAAGGACACACTTTTTTCGGAAAGGAAATTTAGGATCTGTATGAAAACGATTGCACTTAAGGTTTGAAGTTCAGGGAATAAGTTGATGAAAGTCTCCAAGGTACTGACAATAGTTTACTTGATGATGAAATGGATGGTCCGACTGAGTATTCTGTAGGATGGACAGAAATTGTGAGAACGCTCTGAAGGTATAGAATCGTCAGCGACTTTGAGGATTGAAACTGTCGTCTTGATAAGACAAGAAATAGCCCTGTCTTAACCATGCTTAATACCGCATTTCATTGCCTGTTACTGTTGCTGTAAACTCCCCTTATCGGCAAGCAGATAGTGAAAATTCTTTTGTCGGTCGATGAATCTAATGGTATTGACCCCCCAGCAACTACGATTTTATACTAAAGTATTTTTCTACTGCCTAATGATTAAATGTTCTGTGCACCACTCTGAGTATTTCTGAGGATAAACAGAAACCCATTATTCTCCTGAAGGCAATGACTTCAGTAGGAAGATACTGTTTACATAGTTCAGCCATTTAATTTGCAAGAGCCTTAACGAAATAAAATTAAAAGCCCCTTATCAATTTTTACCTAATGATTATATGTTCTGTGCACCACTCTGAGTTTTTCTGAGGATAAACAGAAACCCAATTTTCTCCTGAAGGTCAAAAATTTATGAGACAGTATTAATATTGTGATCAGTAGATAATTCAGCAGTATCACCTCTCCAGCAACTATGATATCATGTTCAAGAATTAATTTACTACCTAATGATTAAATGTTCTGTGCACCACTCTGAGTTTTTCTGAGGATAAACAGAAACCCATTATTTTCCTGAAGGTAGTCTAAACTTCAACAGAAAAGATGTCAGAAATGCGCTAATTAATTTACAAGTTTCTCACCAAATCTAAATCGAAAGCCCTTAATCGATTTTTACCTAATGATTAAATGTTCTGTGCACCACTCTGAGTTTTTCTGAGGATAAACAGAAACCCAATATTGTCCTGAAGGTGAAGACATCAATAGAAGTTATTCCAGAGATGAGCTAATTACTTTATAAGTGCCTGAGATCTTAAATTTGATATGATACAGGGTAGCTACAGCAATATACGGTCAGTTTTCTTAGGTGCTGTTAGAATCCAGCCTTGATTTACTGATTTGAACTTATCAGACAAAAGAGGGACAAACCTCAGCTTGATGAATTGCTGCCGCAAAACATCTTTTAATACGATTTGCAATTATAACTCAATAAAAACCTCACCGAAACGAAATCATAAGCGTTTAATTGATTTTACCTAATGATTAAATGTTCTGTGCACCACTCTGAGTTTTTCTGAGGATAAACAGAAACCCATTATTTTTCTGAAGGTAACAACCATAGCAGATGATATCGTTTCAGAGATCAGCTAATTACTTTATGAGAGTCTCTCCGTAATCCCATTACTATTCATTAATTGTTACCTCATGATTAAATGTTCTGTGCACCACTCTGAGTATTTCTGAGGATAAACTGAAACCCATTTTTTTTCTGAAGGTAACAGGGAGAGAAAAAGATGACAAAGAAATGGATGAAAATTAGGGCTTCATACAATTGATCAAGTTTTAGATCGTAATTTTTCTTTTCACCTAATGATTAAATGTTCTGTGCACCACTCTGAGTTTTTCTGAGGATCAACAGAAACCCATTATCCGTCTGAAGGTTCTGAATACTAAAACATGTTGTTTGTCAGTAATTTTGCTTATCACTGCAGTAGTTAAATTTTGTGAATTTAACACATCTGATAATTTCAAGTATTCTTAGCACCGCTAGGAATAGGACTGATATAAAATACAAGCCCTGCTGAAGTTCACTTTTGATGGTTTTAAATGCCCCATGATTATTTTTAGCTGTGCACCAGATCTGACATTCATGATGTCATAATTATGCTGCATGAGGGCTGTTTAAAGTTAGAATAATCTTTGCTGAACGGAATTAGCTATACCTGTTCTTTACTGAACAAAAACTAGTTTTTGTTCCCATTTGATTTTGTTGAATGCCTGATGATTATTTTTAGCTGTGCACCAGATCTGACCTTCCTGATGCCACAATTATGCTGCATGAGGGCTATAAAAGTCTGTGTAGTGTTATTATAATCTTTGTCCAATTGCATTCTTGTTGACGATATTATATCACTGAAGTAGAGAGTAGCTGATGATCAGATTGATTCAACCCGACTATCTGGAAAGATATCTGAAAATATCTAATTTATAAAGACGACCAAATCAGCCGCAATGTAATTTTCTATGAAGGAACAAGTTTCACAATTTGAAAGTGATATCCTTTTTCTCGTGACACATCAGTTATCACGCCCACTGTGGATTTTTCAGGTTATGAGAGCGAGGGCAAAGGTGACGACGGTTCCGGAAACGAAGGAGGTGGCCGACGCTACAGACCACGCCAAAGGTATAACAACTACGGCGGCTACCGCTCTGTTCGCCGACCATACAACAGAGGAGATGGGCAGCCTGGCGAAGACGTAAGTCTATAACCTCTTTTGCTCATTTCTGGGTCTAGGCCATCCATTTTTATTCATTTTCATCGGACTTAATGCTCACGTTTCACTCTTTTGCCAGGAAACATACTGAAATGAAGTGGTAGAGGATGTTTCAAAAGAGCTCTCGGTGAAAACTCGTTGTCAACTGTTGAATGATTCTATTTTTGTGAAATTTCATTTTTCGTTTTTTATTCTCACTATAAGCATGGTTCATGCAGCAGTGGAAAGTGTAAAGGAGGTCCTGGAAAAGAAGAGAAAATTAAAGTTGGAAATTTTACTCTTTACAAGTTGTAAACGGTAATTCCTCGCCGTTGAGAAGTATCAAAGCATTTGATGTCTAATAGATTGCTTGGATAAGTTGTTAGTCCCAGATGAAACATTCCAAGAGAATCAAAGATATCGACTAGGACCCCTATTCCTCGTAATGCAAGAGATTGTAATGCTTCACCTCACCAACGCACAACTGTTCAAAGCTAACTGTTGCTATTAACCTTGACCAAAATGCAAAACTGACTGTATTTTCATTGATAAAAGTAACAATACAGGAAATTAACTATTGAACGTTTCAGAAAAAATTGAAAAATCTTCCAGATTTGTTAAGGATTGCGTGATACTGCCTTAACCATGGAGAAAGACTATATACATAATCCCAAGTCTCCCCTTTTGAATAGAGGAAGATTGTGAAATCTGTCCATTATAATCAAACCATGGGTAATTTTACTGGGGAAAGGCGCTCAGTGCCTGTCAGCCTAATTCTGAGACAAGCTTCTTTTGTCGAGGAAGGGAAAATTTTATCCTTATGTGTCCAATGTTAACCTGAGTGAATTTTCTGTTAACAGCAAGACAGAGCGATACAGGGTGGAAGAGGAAGAGGAGGTCCCCCACGTAGATTCTTCCGTCGTAACTTCCGAGGAGGACGCCCCCCATACCGTCCACGAAGTGAGAACATGAACGTAAGTACTACTGTTGTTTAGTCATTTTACTTGTCTGTGCTTCCCTTGTTTTCTATCTAAAGGAGCCTAGATAAAAAGGGTAGATGATAGCTGACACTTCATGATCATTTTTCCATGATTTTCACCACATCTGAATGAAATAGCCCCAGAAGTAACCCTCTATTCCTTGATTTCTGTCTGTTTCTTTCTTCTTATTCCTGTTCTTGAAGAAGAAGTATTCAGATTCATACTTGATCATCAATTATAGTGAAGCAAACAAAATTTGGGGTCAGGTTACGGATTGTGGATCAAATGCTGCTGCCTTCGTTCAGATGAGGTTTTGTTGCACTACTTCAAGCATGATGTTTTCACTATTTTTCCATGATGTCTTTCGAGTGCAGTGAAAAACCCGTTTAGAAATGTTCAAACTAGAGTGAGCATATTCTTTTGAGAGACGGTAGTCCTTTTTTTTTTAGGTATTCCAGTCCTCCGTCTTTGATGATGATGTAGAAGCAGGAAGCACAACTTCTAAATGAGGCACTTGAGTGAATAACTTCTTTTAGTTTTACCTTCCTTACTGGAAAGACTGCCTGTGTCGCATATTCAACAAATTTGAGGCACACCAAATCCCTTGCGCTTTAAGTTACAACCTCTATTTCGAAAATCCAAGCTTTTGTAAATTAGATTTGGATTGCTCAATTCCTTCCTTCCTTTGCTTCCTTTAATGATATTTCCCCTCTCTCTCTGTACAGAGAAAGGAAACATCATTAAAGGAAGCAGTACAGCTAGCTCAGGCAGGTTTTAACTAACTTGAAGGAAGGCGGAAAATATCTCAATTTTTTTCCCTCTCTCCTCCATCTTCAATTAAAGCGCTGTGTGAACTCCGATTCTCTCTGATGACCCTCTCCCTGTCATTCTTCAAGCAAGAAAGGCTCCTGAGAATGACTCTTTTCCCTCCCTCACAATCACTTCTGCTATCTGCCGCAAAGTTCCTGGGGTCAACAATTGAATCAGTGAGAACGAAAACACACCAACTCGGAAAAATGAAAATAATTAAGACACACACAAAACTGCACAGTAGGTGAAGAAGTTAGTTTAAGAAAAAGATTTTTGCTGCCGAAAGACAAGTACTTGGAGCCACTCTAAAGGTCCAAGTTGGAACAGATGCGCTAACTTCAATGACCTTTATGTCCAAGTCAACTGTCCTTAATGAAAATTGAGTATTTTCGAGTTACCGAGTGGGTGTGTTTTCGATCTCACTGATTCAATTAGAGATCGGCTTTTAATGAATTAAATACCAATTTTAATTCGTAATTTTTCACCCCTGTTGCTTGAAGGAATTTGATCATTGAACCAGTATTCTCAGGATAGCCAAGTCTTATTTTGACCTTCAGAATTTCCTCTTGAGCCCATGACCCCAGGACAGTCAACTTTATTTTGACCTTCAGAGTTTCTCTCTCAATTGGTTTTATGTCAACCCTACTCATGCACCATTTCCATGAATCTTCTTTAAAGAATGAGACTTGCAAATTACATTTCAAATACTGTCAAAAACTGTTTCTTCCTCCCCAACATAGTTCTGAAGGTACTGAAATTTTGAAACTTTCAATTTTTAATGTATCATCTACTTTGTTCTTTGCAGAATGGTGATGGAGAAGGGAGACCGAGGCAGCCGTACCGTAAACGATTCTCCCGTGGACGAGGCGGAGCACGATCAACATCTGCGGAAGGTGGCAAAGCCAGTGTAAGTATTCGATGATAGTTCATCAGTGATCCCTTTAATTCAGGATTGTATTTAAGTGAATGAGCACCAATTGTCAGATGCTGTTGGCAAGAGGTGTATTTCACTATCATAATGATTTTTTCACGCTCTTTTAATTTACTTCTGGGCTAAGTTAATCCTGTTTAGCCTAAAGGAACCAAGCCACATCAGCTATTGCCAATTTTAATTTGGCAATTTAATTATTTACACGAGAAAGTTTGTGCGAATTTCTTTGACAATTTTAAGGAATTTGCTAAGAACTATGTAGAAAATTCACCTGAATTTGCATAAAAATTGGCACAACCGTTTTCATGTACAAAATTAAATCGCCCTTATTAAATTTGGCCGTAGCTGATGTGGCTTGGTTCCTTTCTGTTTAACGCGGTCCAAGTAAGTCCAAAATTTCACTCTTACTCCTCAGGTATAGATCTAATTCATGTCGATCCAATCTCCTGATAAAAATATCTCTTTGAAGTCAATTGCCAGGCCGCAAGCTGTAAGGAAAAGATTGTAACCACAGAAGAAGGAAAAAGATATGTATTATTTTACTTGTGCATCTTACTGCAATACGGCATCAATATTTTTGCAAAATTAGAATATTGTGTCAATATTTTTGCCAAATTAGACATTCAAAGTATTGTGTAAGAAGACAGTATTGTATCCTATTTTTGCATTATTTAATGCTAAATGTAATTTTTAACAGTCTGAAGTATGATTCTTTCCCTAAACCACACCTATTTCAAGAAAATGGATAACATATAAATCTGCACCCACTTAAATCATTGACAACTTTCCAAAATGACAGAATTGCCAACAACTTTTTTTCTCTCTCTGTGAAGTGTAATTGTCAATCAAATTGTATTAATAATTCTATTTCTATTTTTGTTTCAGGATGCGGCTCAATCTGTTCAGAACACCACCACAGAAAGCAATGCTTAAAATCGTACCTTTAAACCCCTTAAAATAAAACTTTTGATAGTACTCTTTTGTTTCTTTCTTTTCCCATCAAATTAAAAGATGAGCATTTAACAAAAAGGGGACTTGAACTTCATTTTGTGTGTCTGATATGAAAGATAGTTGACATTATTCTTAACACGAAGGGTTTTCTCTAAGAAATACCATCTTCTCTAATAATAAAAAACTAAAAATCTTTGCGTGCACAATTCCTTTTTCGAAACCAACGTAGTGGATATCAGTTTGTGACATCATCGTATTATTTTTTTTACATCGCTTCGGCATTTGCGTAAAAGGCTCTTTTGTACCTCAAATTTTTTTTCATCGTACTTTAATTTTCTAGTCTTTCGAATCTCTGTATCAGTTTTTACAATCCCATCGCGCGACATCCGTTATCGAGCATGTGATTTTAATCATCAAAACAATTTTTTTTTCCCACTCCTATCAAGAATCGACTAAAGGTTTGAATCAAAGTTTGTTTTTACTTCAACTGGAACGACTTAATCTGTTTTTTAATCTTTTGGTTGTTTAAAACACAAATTTGTTTACTTAATTTATTCGCAGTATTGTATAAGAGAAATATTTATTTACTTATTTATTGGCAGTATTGTATGATTTATGTTCTTTTTTTTTACACCTATACATATATATATTTCTACAAATATATATTTATAAAATTTGTAACGACAGTATTTTTATGAAATTAATGTTAAGACTAGAGAATGTTTCTGTGTTTACAAGTTGATCTTGTAACTTGATTTTTTTAATAAAGAGCCTTTTTCTGAATCTCATCAATCCAAAGGTGACGCTTTTTCTTAAGTGCTTCAACTTACACTACCATTTTTCCCTGAACTTTAGTCGTATCTTTGAAAAATAAAAATTCTACACCCTCAGCAGCCAGATTGCTGAAATTTTGCGTTTGTCGGTTACACACAGATGACATAGGTTAAAACATGGAGTGTGATTGTTTGGATATGTCTTATCGCTGCTTTGTCGGGCTTATGTTGGGTGGAACTCATGACAAGTTGAAGACACCTTTTAAGTTTCCAACAGTATGTCGTCCATTCCACTTGACCAAAGCAGCGATAAAACATATCCGACCAATCACACTTCATCTTTTAACCTATGTCATCTATGGCCACCCGACAAACACAAAATTTCAACAATCAGTCTGCTGGGCAGTTTACTTCGAAGGCATTCATGCTTGAACTATGTATACTTTTTTGCTGATAAGTTCTGTCCAGCATATACACGTCCATTTCTAATCATGTGCAAACTAAAATATCTACTCTATTTCAAGAGCTGAAATGGATCAAGTTCTACAGAGACACACACAGTTGCATTAAGTTTGAAGGGAGATGAGATGTGAAGTTTTTCATTTCTGTGAGACTCAATGTACAGGACGTTTAAGGACTACTTTCATGTTCCAAATATTGTTCCTCAACTTTCCAGAATTTTAGACTGTAGATAAGTTATGACATTTTAAGGCTTGGAGGACAAGGCGCACAAGGACATTTTTGGACAAAATTGGGATAATAACGATTTCACGTAAAGCTAGTCTTAATGTATATTCTGTGACAAATTCGCTCCCATATTGCAATTTTTAAGCATCAAGAAGTCAGTTCGAACTTTCTTTCCGCCACAAGGATCCCTTATCTCAGAACTTCATAAACTCATTTTTCGAAATACCCAAAACTGCTCCTGTGCACCTTGTTCTCCCATGAATGAAAAAGTCCTTGATGTTACCAAAAATTTTTTTAAAAAAAAGATTGGATCCGTCCTTACTGTGGCCTAAACATCCGAAAGGCAAGGAACATTTCTCCATTTGCAAAATAAGTATGATTTAAACATAACGCTTTTACAGTTATGAACTATGTCACACTGACTATTAGTTTGTAACAAGAAGGTTTTAAGCTTTGTTCCTCCATTAGACCCAATGTCAGGAACTAAGTTGAAAAATTATTTTCATGTTCGGAACACCTTTTCTCGGCTTTGAAGCGGTTTCTGGTGTAAATGCTTTACTTTTTTCGTTTAGTTGAACGGAAATAAATTATTTCTGACCCATTTTTTTGAAAAATGAGACAGCAGGTCTGTTTTTAATAGTCGAAGGTTAATAATGATACTCAGTGGTTAGCTTTTGAAACAAAGAAGATGAATACTACGAACAGGACACAGTGATTTATCCAGCCCCAGGGTGTTTTCTTAATAACTAGAATTCATATCATTGCATCAAGGTTTAATTAATAGAGGGTGCAAAAACGGTTGGGGGGTAAGATTTTCATAGACACTAGTTGTCATGGCCCTATTCAAAAAGTGTTCGTTTCCTTCTTTGACCCTTCGAAACTGAATTGAACCCCTGACATGAGTGACTGGTAGCATACTTTCCATTTCAACTAAGCGTGATACCATCACGAATTGTTGCGATTGTGATGAGTGTTATCAGTTTTTTTGATGGTATGTAGGTACTTCATTGTTAATTTTTAGATACTTGGATTGCGTTTTGCAAAAAGAAATCAAGAGCTTTCCCAAGTCGCTAAGATTGTGCAACTTTTTTTAGGTAGGTACCTTGGAAATATCAAATGATCATCTCAGCAAGTTGTATCTTTTCCCCTAATAAACTATAAATTCAAGACGGAAGTGACCTCAGTAAATTTCATTCTTTGCATGTTTTCACTAGTTTGATTGCAAAAAATGAAAATTGCACAATCTTAGCAACATTGGAATGCTCTTGGTTCCTTTTTGCAAAATAGAGTTCACTTTGTGCTTGCTGCCGGGGGAACGCCTTCAGTCTTTGACGTAGAGCATTTGCAATGCAGCAGTATGACATATTGCCTAGCATTCATTTTGAAGGAGTTCCTCATGTCAAGCGTCATTGGCCGCAAGGAATGAGGGGTTTGGACAGAGGTCTTGGACAAGTCCACGGGTTTGCAGGAATAAATTCAATCGGAACATCGAAATTTCTCAAGAAGTAAGTAATTTTCCCCATAAATATTCTCCCTAGGGCGGAATCCCCTAGTCACTAAGTATTATCATTCCACCTGCATATCAGTGTTTGATCAATGACCTTGGGTCGTGAAAATTGCAGTAAAGCGCTTTTTCACGGTGCTAATCACTAATCTATTTTCTTTGTTCCCATTCTCAGACACTCGCGCGTGCCTGTCCGGTTTTGATCGTGGTGAATTATTTATTTCGGCCGGCTGTCCGGAATCCGTCTGTCTGTGCTGTCCGGACTGTCCGCTGTCCATTGATTGGCTGTCCGCGGTACACCTCTCTCCGGTTGGCGCATGCTCCCTTCCCTGTCCATTCTCCGTAGAGGGATCGTGTATGTAAACAAACATCAGTTTCGCGTCCTCGTTTTTGCTGGCGTGCAGTCCAATTTGAGCAATCGCTCCTTTATTTCTACAACTTTCCTTCTTTGTCGCCCTTTTCTAGTCAATGGTAATAATTTTCGGTGCATGTGGGAAAGATCAAAGCTCGTAAGTGTATTGTGTCAACGCCGTGAAAGCTCATTTCCTCAATTTTCATTCCCGAGAATTTAGTGCAAGTGGTCGAGTGACAAAGTGTTTCAGGCGTTATCAAACATTCAAGTTTGATAATTTGCTGAGTAGTGCGAGTATTAGTGTCTCAGGGCATGGCTCCCCGTTGGTTCTAGCAGTGGCACTGCAATTTAAGTGCGTGGACATTTTGAGACTTTTGTGGAGTAGTTTGGTGCTCCAATTCTTATCATGGAAATCTCTAAACCCCCTGTTTCTCTTCTCTTGGAATTTTCTCACCTGACATACACCCCGACAAGCAGAGGTAAGCGCTTACACATTATGCATAGCATCTGTTTTAATTTACAAGTATTCGCATGAGTAGATCAGAATTTTATTTAATGAGATAACGGAAAATACTTCGGAGGATGCTCGACAGTGCCAGCTGTGTAGCATGTGCTCTCAAAGAAAGTAATGATATAATGGGCATTATAGTCTCACATCATGTAGATTTTAATCCTGACTGAGCTTCAAGTTTGCTTGATTTACCTATTTTCAAATTTGCATCACAAGGAAATAAAAATTTGACTTGATTCAAGAATCACTTGAATTTGAGGTTTCAAAATACTTGCATGAAAGACAGAAGTCTGAAATAGTGCTCGTGCATGGTATGTACACACAAAGAGCATTAACAGTCACATCAGAAAAAGCACCATTTGTTCAAATTTCACAATCGACCAGTCGATACTCATGATTGGTACAAATGGTCACTGATACCCTCCGTTATTCTTGATAAGGAGACATATTATTTGATAGGCAAACGAATCTCATCCACCGTCTAGTACTAGAAATCAATTAATGAATCAGTTTATTCCACGAGGATTTGTGTGAAATTGAATTAAAGGGGAAATAAACTATGCACAGGATTTGCGCGCTCTGTATTCTTTTAGTATGAATAGTTCTAAATATTTCTAGAGTGTAATTGACAATTTAAGGCCAAATGTGAAAAATGCGCCTAAGAATACAACGTCTAAGAATTTCTAATTATGTTCCATATTTTTCTTAGGAAACTACTTTATCATTTTCCTAATTCAGTGTGATTTTTTTTATGAGAGCATGAAATTCACGAAAAATTTCACTAGAAACTGTTCATTAGGTTTTTTAAAAAAAAATGAACATTAGCCGAAATGTACTATGCCAAAATTTGAGACCCTCTTTCTCTGACTTTATCCATCAATTTGCCTTTCTCTTGCTATCACATTTTGGGTTAGTCTATTTATTCTATGATTTTGTACCTTAACGTTAACCTCAAACTTCGTCAACACGTTTTTTTGGACAGGTACCAACTTCTTAAACTTCATTTGTTTAAAACAGAGTCTGTAAGTAAAACTGCCAAAACTGTCTTAAATCCAATCACATTTCATTTTGGAATTATTCTGAATATTGGTCAAGTCACATGCCATTCTTACTTGAAATGTACATAAAATATTGACAACGTGAGCTACTTTACCATTCTGTGTGGCAATCATAAGGAAAGCATAATTTTAAGTCAGGTCTTATGACCTGTCAATCTCACTATTCTGTCCAATTCTGCGTTTGCAGGAAAGGCAACACTGGCTGAATCCTATCCCTCCTCTCACTTTTCCAGCAAAAATCTCCACCAAAGTAAATTCCCAATTACTTTTGGACTCTTAAGACAAAATTTTTTATTGAGGTATGGTTTTTTATCGAGTAATTAAAATTTTTGCCCAAGTTCCTTTTAAAGAAGGACTACTTAACAATTAAGATAAAGTAGGTAATCTCTTTTTGGCCCAAAGTTAATATCATGACCTCTTTGATAATGAATTTCATCATATTTATTTATTTCTATAGTCACAGAGAGAGAGAATGAGGGGGAGGATGAGATGAAAAAAAAGGGGAGTGGGAACTGGGTACTCTTCCCCATACTTTAGAGAGAATCTCACCCTCCATTTTCACTATTCTGGTCTCCCCTCCCATGGAAACTGTGGGTGAATCAACAGTTCTGGAATGGATTTTTTCTTACGGCTGGCAAATGGTTACATAGTAGGTGACATCCCCCCCCCCCCCCTATTTTGGGGTCTTGTGTGCCCCTACTTTTGACTTTATTCCCGGAGAATTAAAATGGCTGACATGTACAGTGTTAGTAACAATTGATATCTATGCATTCAGAAGCATCAATTTTGTAAAGGAAAAGAGAGGGGTCCAGCCCCCCCCCCCCACCAGTAAATTTTCCTCCTCATATCAACTTTTGCCTCCCCCTAAATTTGATCACAATGACGCCTCTGCTCATTTTTTCAAATCCATCCACTGAGTCCGGCTATTTTATCTTAGCACTGGAATTATTGTATTTCAAATTTCGGGGGGGGGGGGGGGGGCGTTTGTTTTTTGAGGAGAACAAGGGAATTTACGCACGACTGGGAACACTGTCTGTGACATTTTTGAGGATGTTCCGCCTCCTTCCTCCCCTTAATTTCCTCGTCAAATTCAACAAGATGCTTTTGGTTTTGTGCAAGCTCTGAAGCATTTCCTGTAACGTTCAACCAAGGCTACATACTCCTTCCTACTGGGAGATGACCGAAAACTCGTCGCGCCGAAAAAAACCGCCGTGCAAAGCGTATCGTTCGAGAGTTAAAGTAATCGCCCTCGTTGCAGCATTCATGCAAGTTTTTTCAGTATCAAAACAGGAAAAGTTGTCCAAATTACTGACCAAATTACAGTTTTTTGTTGTGAGGACGTTCACATCTTTTTTTCTATTCGTAACAGATTCGTTCATTATCTTCGAGCCTCTTGCCAGCACGATTGTATGCCCTCACGCGTTTAACAGAGGTCGCAACCCTAATTATTTTCTGGTTCCCTAAGTGTACCACTGTGCTAGTGTTACGCTTCGACATGTGGATCGTCAAATGATTGAGCCTTGACTACAAATCATAGAATCATCTCATCAGATTCCAATTATTTGACGTTATGCGCTCATCATTTTTCCCCTTTACGGCGTTTCTCTTCCACTGTGCTCAATTATTTAACATTTCAGACTGGATCGATCGTCCGGCAATCAGTTACCCTCACGCTGCTCCCGGTATTTTTGTTTCCTTTGAAATTAGGTAAATGTCACTATCAGAGGAAATGCTGACATTTTATAACGAGAAAGTAAAAATATATTGCAGAGGAATAGCACAATAATCGGAGAGATTGTCGTGTTTTTGTCATTGCACCTGCTGTTCTCACTTCTCAGGCCGTCTTGCGTGCAACAATATTGCTTATTCATGTTGACGGTGAAACTACCAGACCACATATCCTCGTTCGTGTTGTTTAAAAATTGCCGGTCCCATTTTTTTAAAAAAGGAGAATCAACCTATCAACATCATTTTTTGAAGTTTTCACAGAGTTTTCTCCGCACAGAGAAGGAAAATCACGGAAGTTTTTGAAAATTGACTTTGAGTAATTTTCATGCAAATGAATGAACTGTTCGTCGTATCTGAGCACCCATAAATTTTTTAGTCCCATTCCATTCCGGCGAGTTTTCTATTTTAAGGCATTGATCCTAAGTAGTTATATTTTTTACAATTCCGACACGTGTTTCCCCAGCTTTGTATTAAATTTTAGATTATTTCACCCAAAATAGTATTAGGGAAAGTAGGGATTTGTATGAAAATTGAACGGTGTGTCGTTAGTCGTCCTTGATATTCTCGTTTTTTCACCACCAATTTTATCTATGATTCGGAAAAGGAGAGGGTCTGTCTACAATACATCCCATTATGTTATTAGTAAGTGGACATCTGGGCGGTGGTTTGATGACGATGGTCAGCTCTTTCCGGCACGTGCGAAAATTGCTTTTTCAGCTAATGCTTCGACAAGGAGAGCTCGCTAACCTCTTAATCAGCATTTTCATGAAGTATTTAAGCACAAGCATGACGGTTTTATTTTAGAATTATTTAATTCAGCTTGCTCTTTTCCTATTCACTAATTTTTTCTCTATTTCTCTCTTTTCCTCCTTCCTCTTAAATATCATGCGGCTAAATTTAAGTAAGTTTTCTGATAGAATTCTATCGAGGTTTAGTTCTTGAGTCTTTTGTTTTTGACCTCGGAGCTTTGACCTTAATGCTCATTTTGTGACTGAACAACTACTTGCTACTAGCAGACTAGCACGATTTTGTTGGATATTATTGCGTCACCAGCACAGTTTGATCATGCACTGGAAAGAAATTCTCTTGGATCCAGAATTCAGACCCTTAAAAAAAATTTACAAAAAAAGATACTCTTGATTCAATCTGATTTTTGCTTGAATTGAGAGCCAATTCTCTCAATTAAAGCGGATTTCAGTCAGAGAGTAATTTTTCCTCTCAAATATTTTAAGAGGCGGGACTCTAGATCTAAGAGACGTTTCTTCTCACTGTGTGGCGATTAATGAGGGCCGCTAATAGGCCCGAATATACTTAGTACGAGAAGGGTAAGGAGGGTATAAGAAGGGTGCTAGATATGAAATAGGACTCGAAGGACTGAAATGGAAAGTCTAAAATGAAGGATAGAAAATAAGTAGAGAAAATGGGCGTATCACGATTGGCTTCACCAGTATGAGCTTATGCGACGTTCACTGTAGGGTCCGCTTTTTCTATATTTTATCAATTTAGTCCAACCAGCTCTCTATGAATGTATTTCAAATGCCGTATCATTTCACACTCGTGTTGCTCGGCTTGGAAAACTGGTTCAGGAAACAGAAACAGCGCGTGGTTTCTTCAATTTGTTCTCCTGAAGGTTTTTATTCTGTTGTAGCTCACGCTTCTCTTAAATTTAAATCTACTTGAAATCACTGCGGAAACACACATCCTCTTACCGATTATTTAGTGCACCTACCATTTATTAGTGGGAGGGCCCAAGAGAAACCTTCAGTCACACAATGCTACGTTCTTTTAAAGACGTGACAGTTTTTCGCGTGGCGGACTTAAAAAAATATGCCCTGGGAGTAAATGGACGGATTTAACTGGAATTAGTCTAACTACGTCAAATGTTACCTAATTTTCTGTGATGCTCTACTTTTTAGTAATGGAAACCGTTTTAGGTATTGACGGTTTTTCGTTGTGGTAAGAAAAAGTTTCGTTACTTCAAGGAAGCGACTCTTATCGTGACAAGTAAAATGTTAGTGTGACAACAATAGCTTTTTTATTGTAATGAAGTTTTTTATTAGTGGTAACAACCCTGAACATTTCGCAGTAACATTGAAGCTTTCATTGTGACAAGGAAACGATGTGTCACGACTGAAATCATTGAAATGATTATTCGCCTCTTGGACGCGCAAGTGGTATATCTCTTGAGTCCAATGAGAATATAAGTAATAAGAAAACGTATTTTTTCGCTGTAATGAGTCGAATTTTTAGCCTCTTCACAGAATGATTATTGCCCCACAGAGTTGCAGATAATATGCAGACCTTGGCATGCTCGAAACGTCAAGAAATTTTTTGATGGAAAACTTTTTTCCCCGTTTTATTTAGCGTAAAATGAAGTAAAATAGAAAAACTGGCTGATTTTCAAAAATTTTGACACAATGTGTACTTTGATCTTCTCTCCGAGTCAGGGAATTTGTTACGAATGACGAAATAAATGAGACTAAAATTGTAATCCATTTTTGCCGCGAATATCTTTTCGCATCTCTGTAGTTCCGTTCGCCATCATATTAAATTCTGTAAAATATTTTAGCATTTTTCAGTCATTGTAAAAACAGATCGTTTTATTGAAAATTATTTTGAATTTTCGTTTGAGGAACCCCAGATCCAGATGACACTTCTCAGGTCGAGAATACTTGCAGAAGGGTATGAACTTTTTCCATCGCTTTTTTCTGATCTGGAGCGATAGCAGTGACATGCATACGCAGACAAAAACTCGACGAGAAAGAATAAATTATGCTAAATCACTAATGCAGCACTGTTTGAGAGACATCGAGACATTTAAAAAATAAGGCCCTCAGAGATTGTGTTCATTCCTCGATATGATTCATTCATATACAGTCACGGTCAGTTGGCGAGACCCTGTTGCAAGTCTGTTCGCAAATTTCCGGCTTCAACCGTCAGGATTTCCGCAAATTTCCCGTCTTTCGACATGCTAAGATATTTCGCGATCATATGATGATCCTCCCTAAGCTGATCGTATTTATTGTTCATTTTATACCTTCTTCTAAACATTGATCCGAAACTGGCAACCCTTCAACTCGTAGGAGCCCAGGTTTAACTTAACCTTTGCTTTTTTATATTTCAAAAATAAGATACACACCTCAAGACGGCGCAGAGATACAACTATTCGTACTTGACGGATGTCCGTGTTGCATCTGCAAAATTGAAGGCGCGATGACGCGAGGCGTGAACGCGCAATACTCCGCTCCATGCTGCCAATGAGGTGTCGTTTGGATTCGGAAGAAAAGTTAAAAAACGAGGCCCGATTACATCTCTCCTATCCTCGGATGTGTTGGTCACGTAAAGTCCTCGAATCACCACCATAAAAATAAGACAAACGGAACCAATTCAATTTGGAAATGAAGAGAGGGAAAAGATGTGCGTTGATGACGACGGCGCAGAGATACAACTATTCGTGCTCGATGGATGTCCGTGTTGCATCTACAAAATTAAAGGCGCGAGGCATGAACGCGTAATGCTCCGCTCTATGCTGCGCAAACAATGAATTTAATTGAAATAAATGCTGCAAGAATTGCCGCTTGGTTGTTAAATCGTTATTGGAATCGATATCAAATAACCTTGATCGAAAAATCCCAATTCAAGCAATGCTGTATATCGATGAAGCTCATTAAATAAAGGTTCAAAAATTCAGATGTTTTTAAAAAGTACTTAAGGCAAATTTCACAAGAAGTATGATAAATTCTATCAGCAAATTACTGAGTTGATTATTGACACAGTGATAATGTAGGGTAAAAATAACGAGACAATTATACATTTAAAAAACATTGGTACGGGGTACGACACAGGAAAATTGAAAAATTGACGCAATCAGGACGTTTTCGGGCCAATTACATGTCCATTCTCAACTGGAATAAAAGCTTAAAGTTAAAAAAATTTAAATAAAAAAGTAAGGGTGGAATTGACCGAGGTAGGAATCAGTAGGAGGTGGGACGTGGGAGGAAGAATAACGACACATCTGGTAGCATTGAACATACTTTTGGTGCATTTTTGATTAGAGTTCCGGGCTTTGCTACCATAGAGTCTGTTGGTGATTACATTACTCATATCACTGTCGCCCAAACCATCCTCTTTTCTCGGCGCAAGCATATACGTGATTCGAGAAATTGAATCGTCTCTGTAAGAATTTTGCGAGGAACACAACAGTTTCAATTTTTTGGTCGAGTAGTAACTATCATGCAGTTGCTCACAAACGCATTGTAAGTTGAGGCCGTATAATGATGGTGCAACTCACGATAATTGCAATAAAGATACTTTTTAGCTCACAATAATGACAACCTTGCATTGTTGTCCGTATCAATGCCGAGAAAATTAGACTGAAATTAGAGGTTGACTTTCATGAGCTTTTTTAAAAGTTAGAGGCACGGAAAGAATGGCATAGTTACTAGACTGCCCAGGTGTATTATCATTGCAAAGAAAATTAGTAATGTGTATGTAGTAGCCTCCTGGCAGTGTTTAAAATGCGTGCGTCTAATAGATGCATTGAACGAATGAAATTGTCACCGTCATTCAACATCGGCATTGGTCACTAGCTCGTGTACTCTTATTCTTTTTTTTCACCATTAGATTGATTTTGGACCGAACAGTGGCAACATCGTGGCTCTTGTGAAGTTTTTCGTAGGAACAGTCAATCAAGTCGCAAATCCTCTGCGGCTCGATTGTTAAATCGATATCGAATGACCTTCATCGATTAAAATCATTGTTAAGATAGGGACTTATCGATTGCAGTGGTCTGGCGTGAATTGCGATATATCGACTGTTATGTCATTTAAACCTATGGAAAAGGATCGATAGACAGGGTGTTCACAGAGAACACCTTAATAATTAATTCTTTACCATAGGTTTAAATGGCAGAACAGTCGATATATCGCAATTCACACCACGCCACTGATCGATCGGGAACATTCGATAACGATTCAACAATCGGCCCGCTGGTATTGCCAACTCCATCTTCTACCCTCCACCTCCGAGTTCATGCGAGCGAGAGTGTGCATTCTTTGAGAAATAACTGACATTTAAACTAATTGATTGCAAGACTCTCTCTAATTTTCTTCAGAATAACTATTTTTTTTACAGAATCTTCTTTCACTTACCTGAAAGTAAATTTATCCACCCAGAAACACAACTCCAAGCAATTTATTTAGGTAACGAACAGTATGTACAATTTAAAAAAAACAATAAAAACAGGGTTTCCACGGTCAAGGAATACCGGGAAAATCAAGGAATGTTAGGGAAAACCTGGAAATGTCAGGGAAAAATTGTTAGGTCACCCTTATTTGCTTTTCAGAATGGGCTTGACAATTCGAACAACATATGCGTGGAAACTATTTCAAATCACGTCTTTCATATATCATCTGGCGTAATCAATTATTGTCAGAGAATTTACCAAAATGTGTTAGGGAAATCAGGGAAATGGCAGGAATTTTATTTCCTAAATTCTGTGGCAACCCTGTAAAAAGCAAAAAAGTTTTGCTCTGTTTTGACAGTATTATTATTCATTGCGTTTTTTCGCTGTAAGAAAACTACTCTCCCCAATGCATCCTTTCCTTATACAAAACGTTCATTGATCCCCCAACACATTATGAAGTCTTCAGTTACGTAACATTTGGCCGCTCACTCTTTTGCACTTTAATTGTAAGTTTCTGTTTTTGGCACACTTCCAACTTCTTTTTTTCGTGTGGGGGTGGGTGCGGTGGGGTGTCGATACCCGAAGCTTCTGCCGAAACAAGTGAAGTCGGAGATAAAAATTTCCACTAATACCGTGTCATTTCTCGGCACCCTATATTATAGCCGCTGTCCCCATTTATTAGAAAACGCGATTAAACAAAAGTGGCATACTGACCCAGTCGTGTAAGCCTTCCGAAAGTAATAATTGCCCACTTTATGTAATCTCTAGTGATAATACTCTAACTCGAGTCATTACATGTAAGTGATACGACTCTGTTTATTGATCATATACTCGCACGAGTCAGATAAATATGCTTTGAATGAAGATTAAAGAGTCCGTTGTTTCAGTGACAGCACAATTTTAGTTTGTTTTTACCTAACGAGTTGGTTATTGGGGCGAATTTTTAACGGAAGGAAATAAGTTTCGCAATACGGAACACTTTTTGCTGTAACACTGCCGTGCTAAGGGAAAACGCCGCATGGACACCCGAAAGCTGTCAAATTTCCTCTCAGAAAATATTTATTTTGAAAAAGTTATGAATATTTTCCCTTGAAATTTTCAGACATTTTAGATCAAATTACGACCGAAATCACTTGAGAAATCGGAAGAGAAATATTTACAGATTTTCCTGAAAATAGTTGATTTGTCGAAGGAAATTTGGCAACGCCTGATGGATCATACGGCGTTTTTCTTGAGCACGGCAGAATACTGATCACACATTTTATTTGTGATTCAAAGCGGAATCAAACCACTATAACAATAAGTCTAAAAGCACGTTTCAGCTGTCGCTTTTCAAAATATCCCTTCTCACAACCGTACACCGTGGCAAGCTTAACTTAAGCAAACGCAAAAATTCATCGTTTAATCGAATGTGAATGATGTGATGTTTTACGCTCTGATCCTGCAACTTTTAATATAGGGTGTTAAGGTTTTCATATATTCTTGATTTTTCACTGTAGGTACTTAACAAATTCATATTGATTTAGTAGCGCTGATTTCGGTTTGCTTTATAATTGAGTATGCACTCAAATATACATGAATTTATCACAAGTTTTTCTGACAGTTAGTGATGTGCACCACTTTTCCGCCGTAGAGTAACATGTCCGTGGAAGACTTAAAAAAATGTGTTTAGTAACATACTTACTTATAAATTGTGTCAGTACTCTATACTTTGAGCTTTTTGGGATAAGATACCTGAAACTTGATTACAGGGAATTGTGATAAATCCGTGTTTTATCAAGAATTATAAGTGAAATCCTGATTTAGCTTTTGTTCCGTATCGATGTACTTTTCTTCCCGCTGCCCAAGAGGCAGTGTTAGTGCTCCGGGCTCCCATTCCATGATCGTCGAAAAGTTCCGGGATACGGAACTTTTTTGTGCTGATTTCTCCCATCCCATGACCGTCAAAAGTTCCGCGACTCTTCAGATTTTTTGAAAAGTTCTGGAAAATGCAAAACATCCGGAATATTTCGGGAATTTCAAAAGTTCCGGGAACAATTCAGGAAAATCTGAAAAGTTACGAAATTCGGCATTAGCACCGTGAAATTGGAGCACTGCTTAGAGGAGCAAAAATCTAAGGCCAATTTTAGCCAATCCAAGGATAAATAATTTTAGCTTCAGTTTCATCAAATCAAGGATCTCATGGATTATTCTATTATGTCTCTTCTTGTCTAATAAATGCCTCACTGTCTCAAGCCTCGTGCATAGATATAACTTAAATGGAATCTTTTCCTCTGAATCCAATCACTTTTCCCGGCAAATAAAGATAAAAGTTTTCCGTCATGAATGATCTTGAGAAAAGTGCACCCCATATGATGAGCACATGAAGCAGTAGAACTTGTCAATAAGGAAGTCAATGAATTTTCGGGCGGCGATCGTGATTCCTTTTCAAGTTCTTGAATCATTATGCGTCAGCATAGAGAAAAAAAAGGAGGTGTTTGCATCTCGGGCATCTTGGATTTTTTGGAGACGTAGGTCGGTACAGCGACTTTTATCATCGATTTTCTTGGAAATGGTGTAATTTATGGAAAAAAGTCATTCTATAAAAAGTGCTTGAAATTACATCACGAGTTGATTTAAGCAAAAAATGGGGCATTATGGTCCGTTTTTCATACTTCGAATTCCGGATTGCGCTGGCCAGGTTGTGACGACCTACGTCACAGGGTAAACAAACCTCAAAATGCAAACACCTCCTTTTTTTCTCTATGATGCGTCAGAGCCTCAAAAGTTACAAGTTCCATTGGCGGAGCTAGAGTCCCTTTATACTGAGAGTCAAGACAATTTGAATCCATTTCTGATTGGTTCCCGTATTTTAGGCCTCCACAGTGTCACAAACGGGAATAAAGATTACATTTTCACCAATTGCAAAGATTATAATCTGGAATGGACCAGGGAATTACGGGTTCGGCAAGGAACAAACGGAATGAGAGGAGGAACGGAGAAAGGCATTTGAGAATGGGCCGATCAAAGATTACAAAAAACGTTCAATTTCTGTAACCTTTATTCCCGTTTGTGACATCCATGAGCCGAATTGTCTTGACTCTCAGTATAAAGGGACTCTAGGCGGAGCGTGATAGATCGATAATCGATATTTCCTCATTTGACGCTGTGGTAAAGAATCAATTATTAAGGTGTTCATTGCGAACACCTGTTAATTGATCCTTTATCATAGGTTTAAATGGCAGATCTATCGATTTATCGCAAAGCACGCCATGCCACTGGCAAGTTCCATTTATCATTTGCCAGATCGCCGAATAACTGATCAACTTCTTAGTCCTATGAAAATTTGGAATTCTAATAAATCTAATTAAGCTTCAAAACGCTGTCATAAGTCACACAAAACCAGCCCAAGCTAGAATGTAATTATTGAATGAACTTATGAATTGCTCCACTTTAAAGTTAGATTGATCTGATTGAATCCATCAGAAAGGCATCAAATGACGTACAAAATTATTCATATGTTGACATATTCAGTAGCGATTTTAGCAGAGCAGTTTTGGTTAAGGTGGGTAAAAAAATCGCATTTTGAGTTTTAGACAGAAAAGCCTCTATGTAGTTGGTACTGAAGCGAGATGCAATCGGTTTAGTTCGTTTTTCTGTTAATAAAGGGTGGTGAAGTTGCTCTATAGTCTGCTATTTTGCACCCCAAACATAGCAAAATAGAATTTCAAGAAAGAAAGGGAAAAAAAAAAAAAAAAAAAAAAAAATTCTCCAAACTTTACGCTTTGGACTGCTAACTTCCGCCATTACTCAGTTTTGATTCTACATTTTTCGGCGTTTTTTTGTCTGGAAATTTTTGTAACCCTTTTCTAGAGTTCTAGGTATGTTTCGCTTGCAACAACTCAATTCTGAATTTCCGTGGACAAAGGTCTACTTTCCCGTGAACGGAGACGTATGAATTAAAGCTCAATGCATCGACACATTACGTCAGGAAACCGCGGTAAAATTGAAAGCTGCAAGTTCGTGTATCGCCTGTGTCAAAATTGGACGTATTTCTATCAAACGAAGCTATGTGCATTATGATGTGAGCCCTGTCATGCGTGTATTCTTATGGGTCTCAGGACTCATGTCTTAATGCACATAGTTCCGTTTGATAGAATTACGTCCAATTCAAGATCAGTCTCGTGCAGAAACCTCTGATAACCTGATGCTGATTACGCCTTACATAATCGGCACATTGTTCCTAGTTTCTTCGTAGAAACCGCTAGCGTCTTTATTAAGCCATGATCTAGTGTAGGCGAAGAAAAATAATGAGGCCAAAGTCGCATACCACAACATCAGATTACATTACATTAGATTGACTGTTACATTACATTGTATTAGACACATTAGAGGCACTGTATAGCGAGGCGTGAATCATCGACTAGTGATATTTTCCTATTTGAAGCATTGGTAATGAATCAATTACGAAAACCTTTATATTCGACCCTTATCTTTAGGTTTGAATGCAAGGTGTTAGCGACATTGAAAACCGGGAAATTTCAGGGAAATTTTTTTGTGCCAGGGAAATCAAGGAATGCGCTGAAATTCGGGATGTCAGGGAATTTTATTTTGCAAGCGATTTTTGTGTCAGGGAAATCGACAAATACGGATTTTTTTCTCGTTAAAAATTGATGATGAATCCAGTTTCAGAAAAATGGAATAAATATACTAAAATTTCTACTTGAATTCCGCTGATGTCTTTTAAATGTTAAAAATGGGGCACACGTATCTCGTGTTAGTTTAGCCACCATATGTTTTGCTCTGTTTATGACATTATATTCCTGAAACATGAAGAAATTCTTATTTGCAATAATCAATTTAACCATATCGAGAAATTGTGAATATTTTTCCGTTTTGCCAGGGAAGTGTCACGGAATTATTTTTTCTGTCTGTCAGCGAATTTTAAAATTTTCCCCGGCTTTTTGACCATCCCCCGTCTGGGTTTACCCCGTCAGGGAACTTTATTTTTGAAAATTGCTAGACACCCTGAAATGGCAGATCTCTCGCCATGCTTGACACGCCACTGGCAACGGGCGAACCATTGTTATTCGATGCTATCATTTTTTCTCCGTCATCTTAATTTGACTCGTCGGAGCCCCCTAATTAATTTTAATCATCCCCGCGACCCGATCATTATTATTTGCATACCTGCGAAACGCACGGAGGCATCGGTTCCATGAATTTCTGCGTCGGAATCACAGTGTGATTTTTTAGCGGCCCGATTAAAATGTAATTAAGCCCAGCGTTATTGAAGACAATCACGGAGAGGATACGGAACGTGTCGCCGTATACTCCCATACTAAGGAAAAACGCCGTATGAACCCTCGTCAGTTGCCAAATTTCGTTTGATCAAATACGAATTTTCGGGAAAACATGTGAATATTTTCCGTTCGATTTTTCTGAGAATTTTTGATTTTTTGCCTACCCGTGGAATTACAAATTCTTGTTTTTTCCTAGAGAATCGAGAAGAAAATGTGCAAAAATTCTGGGGTTTCATCAGTGAATTTTCAAGAGGAATTAAATACAAACCAGGAAATTATAAAAAGCAATAATTCTAAACACCATTTGTTAGCCTTTTTCGTGATTGGGTCAGTAGAATAGCAGTCGTAGAATCGTGTTTGGATATGGTTGGAAAAAATGCCATGTTTCTGGGTCGAACATTGCCAGTGATTTCGTCCTTCGGAAAGCAGGCCGATTGATTTTGAATATTTCAATAGGGTTTCGAAGTGACCGTCCCGTGTTGTTATAACTAATTGCATGGAAGAATTGTGGCTTTTTAGAAGCCTATGGGTAATAATTTATAGCTGGGAATAAACGATACATCACCCTTTTTTTCTCATGACACGAGCACTTGCACGCACGAAAGTTAAGCTGGTTTCCGAAAAGGTTTGTTTCCCTAATACTTTTCGCCACACATAGTGCCCACGTGACATGATTTTAGAAATTTCGTGGCCCACATAGTGCCACGAAAAAATATGTCCAAAATACTGTCGTGGGAGTACAGACAAAGTGCATCCATGTGCGGAAAAAATGTTGATCTGGCGTACAGATTCTTTATCTCGCGCCATTATTTTTTCTTCCCCACCGCCCCTCCCGACAGGTCTCTGGGATGAAATGTCTATCATCATGTGCGCTCACCAAGCCAAGTGACAAGTTTTTGAAATGTGTACGAAGATATGGAAAATCTAGGAATCTTGCTGCGGAGTGCGGAACGTCAAAATTGTTTATTTTTCTGTCAGAACTTGATATTCGATCAATTTCGACAGATTTCGCGCTCAAAATATTGATGCAGACCTGTGTCTCTGATGCGGTTCGGCGATTTCCATTGTTACTTACGTTTTTTTTGTGCGGAACCTAACTTTTGAAAGAAATCTGATCAGCGCCGTTAAAACACCAGCATTCATTTTTGCGATCGGGCAGACCGCCCTTCATGTGTGCTTGGCAAAAGTTCAGTGTTAAAACGCCTTGTTTAATTACCAACGTATTTCAACGTAAATAAATTTCCAGCGCAAGAAGGATCACCTCTAATTTTAATAGGATAAAAACCGGTTCCTTCGGACGGGAGATTTTCTCATTTTTCTCTCTTTGTACTGAGTGATTTTCATTTAATTGCAAGAGTTACCACCAGGAGGGCGCCGTCTCTGAATTATGTAACTCAATGAGAGGAGGAAGTGCCTTTACCATTTACTAGGTGAAACTTTTCCATTGTCATTACGTGGCTATAAAAGGGGTTGAAGAATTATTGGATGCAGTGTTTTTTAATAGCCTTGATTGAATATTTTCAAGGGCCGCCCAGGTATTACTTGGTGTAATACTGTAATATGCACACCGCAAGACAACGGGAGGAAGGGCATTTTTCTGCGACTGTGTAGAAAAATTGCTAAAATCTGTCACCTTCCAGCACCACAAGCGTCATGCGACCTTTTAAAATTTCCGACGCCATTTTGTTTTTTTATAGAGAAATTGTTGGTTGAATCTGTTTGAACATTTCCCCGAATTTCATCGGGAGCGCAAAGAAAATTCAGTGCAATTTTTGGACAGCTTCGTTGAACAATTTCTCTGTGAAAAAATGGCGGAAATTTTCAAATGTCGCATGGCGCCTGTGTTTCTTTGGCCGGAAGGTTACGATGTCCGAAGGAGCAAGGCCATGGTGTCATAAATTAGCGTGGTAAAGGTATATCAGAATATTTGAAAACTTTCCAGAGAAGACAAGTCACAAAAACATTTGCAAAAGAACAAAGCTACAAGGTTTTTTGCGTGCTTTTTTCTTATATCATCACGTGCATTTCTTGCACATTTTTTGCCGTTATTACTTAGATAAGGCAAACGCAATTAAATCCGATACGGTAATTTGAATTCTGCCCATTTTTCGTTATGTAAGGTGCAGGAGCTATAAGGTAATATAACGTTATGTTAAGGGGCAGACGAGGAGAGATATTACGCAGCGTTACACAAACTATATTTTAAGTTTGAGCGCGTCATAAGCAGTATCACATCGATCAAGAATCTCCAATTTTCTGATTATTGTGCTTTATTTCGTTGTTGTTCGTTGTCAGTTCTCTCCTCTCGGATGCTTCTGGAATACAATAAGATGTTTTGTAATAGTTTGGCCCACGGGTCTCCTGCGTAAAACGTGCATGCAAGCTCCACGCACACATCAGACTTTTAAAACTTTCGACTTTTGACACTTTTTCTATGTAGTAACTCGCATTTCTGGCATCTCTGGTGCTGTGCAGATACTATGAACACATGTTTAGAGATCAAGGCTACATTGGTATGAATTTTCGCTTTCCGTCACTCGATGCAATCGGTTTTTTTTTTTTTTTTTTTTTTTTTTTAGCAGAGCAAAGTCTCCTCGCATTCTCCTTTACAGCGGGTCTGTTGCACACAAGATATACTTTGCCGTGCTTAGAAAGAACGTCGTATGAACATTCGAGAGTTAACAAACCTCCCCGGATAAATCTAGTATCTTAGAGGAAAGTTATGCATGTTAGACCCTGACATTTTCCGATATTTTAGTTTGAATTGCAAAAAAAAATTGCTGAAAATTGGAAGAAATGAATTAACAAGTTTCCCCATGAAATTCGTTTTTTTAAGGAAAGAAGTTTGGCAACGCCTGAAGGCTCACACGGCGTTTTTCTTTAGCACGCCAGTCCAGCCAATTCAGTTTGCTTCTCGTGGGTGAAATTGCACGAAAATCGCGTTGAGCTCATTAGGAATGTCCAATATATAAGCTTTAACGCATAATGTCGCTCCTCTGACGTGACGTGTATCTCACTGAGCCCTGTTTTACGTATAAATCAATACTTTCTGGGGCTCATGTGGAAATCGTGGCACGCCCATACGTCAGAGGAGCAACGATAAGTGGGCGAATCAGCCGAATTAAAATGTTTTCAGAGGCAAATGATTGGAAACTCTTGCAAAAGTCTATCTGCTAAGGTGTACTGTAGAATTTAACTTGCAATTTTGTAAAATTGTCAATTTTATGATGTTACGTCAAGAATCTCCTTAAACCTTCCTTTATCACGATTTAAACCATAAGGATTTCCATAAGGATGAGGCCTCTTGAAGAATGGAGTTGTTTGAGGAGCGACTATAAATACGGCCTTACAATTCATTTTTATTAGGGCCGTTGATAAAAGAAATATGGAAACAGAATACGGGTCATACAGGGTTGCCACTGTCAGGGAAAACCGGGAAATGTTATAGGGAAAAATTGTTAATTCACCATTAGCTCTCTAGAATGGATTTGACATTTAGAACAACAAATTTTGCTCGGAATCCATTTCAAATGATTTCTTTTTTGCCATGTGACATATCTTCAATTGCCTGGGAATTTTACTCTAATTTGTCAGGGAAACAGGGAATTTCTTATTCTAAATGTTGTGGCAACCCTGATTCACAGCGGTGGCGACGATGGGTAGCAATTTACTGCAACCGAGACCAACCATCGGCGAATAATGGTGATGAGATCTCATAATTCGTATCATTAAGCCGCATAATGTTCTTTCTGCGCTGCGCATGCGCACTTTGCAACCTGCCTGCACGTCCATGCCTGGACCTCAAGCACCCAGGGTTATACAATGCATCAAAAACGTTAGCTTGGAAAAGCTCAGAATCTCCCAGCTTGTCTGGATCCATACTGACTATAAAAACGAAAATTGTTTAATGAAACCTGAAAATCCACGGAGCTTAAAATTATAAAGAGAAAAAAACCTGCTCTGAAACTCTTGCCCTCCTCCTTTTCCAGAGAGGACTGCTGTTTTTATAATTGTTTGAAACGTCGGTGTGATAATGGTTGCCGGGTCAGAGCTGTCAATTGCATTCGTACGCCTCTATTACGAGTCGTTACAGAGTGTGAAATTACGTACATGCTTAAAAAATTCCAATAGCCTCTGCAGGACTTGCACTTTTGCCAAGTTATTACAATAGATGCGTTCCTTCATCGACTGCATTAATCCTATTACCTATCAGTAGCTTGCCGTGAATGATCGATTATCGATATCTTTGAAGATATCGATAAAGCTGTGGTAGCTGTGATAGCCCCATTTGAAGCTGAAGTAAAAAATCGATTTTAAAGGCGTTTGTTGCGAACATCCTGTTTATCGATTCTTTTTCGTAGGTTTAAATGACGGAGCAATCGATATATCGCATAACCGCCCACGCCACTGTTACCTATGAGTTGGAGTTCATAGCCATGATGGTTGATATCACGTTATGCTGGACACATTAACGTTGAATTACCCTCCTAATGGGGTGCTAGTCTCGTCGCGCACCCATCAGTATGTCTCATAATGAGGCTGTGTAACTTATTTAGAACCACGTTTTTCAGCACATTTCGCCTTCATTTCGATGTGTAGGCAAAAGTAGATGGACATGTCGAAACTGTGGCATTCACGAAGATCCTCGTAGCACGTGAGCCATGTATGTCGTGTGTTTATAAGACTTTTTAGGGATCGGAAGCCCCCCGATACGTTGCAAAGACTGACGTAGTGAGCTCTGATTTAGCCAAGTATAACACATACACAGTGACACCCTGATACGAAAAATCTAGTCATCTGTATTCTAGTAGACAGTTCGACGTCGATTTGGTCGACATAGTTTGGTATCGGCGAAGCGCGTTCAATCTTCTCTACTCGTATAATGCAGCATGCGAGTGATTCGACTCATATGTGGTCAAATAAAATTAAATGCTCTTTATAAAGAAGCGGTTTTGTCCGCCTTAAAATTGGCAAGACTGTGTGCCCATATGAAGGCAGTCGAGTGCCATGAATTGCACTGTAAACGATGTTTTTTTTTCTTCTTCGAATAGTTTCAAGACTCACGTCTCACGTCGCGTCGTCTCGTTACTTGCTCGTAAGTTCATCCGAATCAAATACCATCGCGCTAAAGGAAACCTTCAGTTGTGGTCATCGCACTGCTTATAGCACAGCACATCTATGGGTGCCCCAACCCGTGCTTCTGGAGCGCATTTAACGCGTTGTAGAATCTCTCACCTTCCATTGGTTTCTCAACGCAGTTTGACTCTATTTTCAGTGAAGAATAGAAAAAGAAAAAGAAATTAAACTGACAGTTTAAACCTTTCTCACATTTGATTGCACCAGGTTCCATTTTCTCAGGTTTAGGAGGAAGGTCGCACATCAGATCCAACTTTTTAAATTTGGGAGGAAAGTTGGTAGTTATGGAGAAGAAAAATTGGTGAAAAAAAGTATAGATAGTTAGGTCAAAGTAGCTTTCTTAGTAGATCTTATTTTTATCCTTTCATTTTATGATCCATCATCTGTAAAGTAACAACATTTGCTCGATCTAGGGACACTTTCGGAACTTTGACAGATCCGGACACTTTGAAAGGGGAGGGGAGAGGGGATCCTGGGGATCCTCCCCCCCTAACATTTACGAAAGAAATCATATAATATGCAGTTTGAATCTTTTTGTCACGAATAATTACCAAGCACAAGCGTCCTTCCCTCTTTTTTTCTCCGTTCCTTCCTCCTTCCTTTCCCCTCGGTGTCCTCCTCCTTCTTTCGGACGAAGGGGGGGGGGGAGCGCACGCCCCCTTACGCCCCTCTAGATCCGCCTGTGTTTTGGAAGAAAAAAATCCTGCAGAGGGAAACATTCTCATTTTGACCCATAAAACAAGCTCCTGCAGTCCGGAGGCTGGGACAACACACATGACGTGAATTCAATCAATTTTCAGCCCGCCATACAACCACCAGACGGAAAGTTATACGAGCATTTGGGGATAGGTCTTATATTGAATATTTTACCGTCGCTCAATAACGAATTCAGGTGTACTGACCTAACGTCGTTTTGTCCTTTTCAAGTGTAAATTTTAAAAATGTATGCATGAGCTTGTGCACGACCTACGACCCTCCCTTCTCTTTTTTAAACAAAGGTTTGAGAAAATTTCCAAGTGGGTTGTATCTTCACCGCGAGCCTCGCAACAACGTGAACGTGATAATAAATGAGTTTTTGAATAGGTGGATCGTGTGTTCTTTAAGATCCACCGATTTTGGAATGATGCACTTTTGAAAATGTAAAAAAAAAATCTCCAATAGGAATGGAGATCTCCGTCGGGTAAACGTCATCTCGGTGCGTTGACACTTCATACGTCACTAATTTGAAATGCAAAGCAAAGTAACGCGTCGTCTTTTGAATTCGAGCGAACCGCTGTATTTTAATTTGCCTGCTCGGATGCCGGGCGAAGCTAGCTCTGACTCGGAGGATAGTTTTCCGGAAAAGTGGCCTCATTACCTCATTTTTTATCGCAAATTCTTCAGCGACGTAGAAACTGCGAGCTTGAGTCCATTTCTTCGTTTCTTTTTTTAATATGTACTGCAAAGTGCACTCTTTCTCAATTTTTTCCATTTGATTTTCGTTTTAAGACTGGACTACATCTCGCAAAAAGGAACCACAATTTCGGTCTCAGTTTAGAAACAACGTATGTGCCATTAGTTTCCCTATGTATTTACGTGTTTTCACGGATGAGCCAGAAATTGTAGTTCCTAATTGCAAAAATTAGTCCAACTGTTTTTCTATTAATAATATTTTGATGTGTACTTATACAATGGACCACTAGACAAGTTGCGAATTTAAGAAATATGATGTATGTATGATGTTCTCTCGTCAAAATTTCACGTCGTTGTTCATAGTTGTGCAAGTTTGAATTCGACTACATTTTGCAATTTGGACCTATAAATTCTGGCTCATCTGAAAAAACACGTATGTGCATAGTGCACACTAATGGCACATACGTTGTTTTTAAACCGGGCTAGAATTTATAGTTCCATATTGCAAAATGCAGTCCAATTAATGATTCGTAAAAGGTCTTTGTTAGAAGTTACTTCCAGTAATTTTCGTTGCTCGTATCCTATGTGAAATTTTAATGAAAAAACATAGGTAATGCTTAAATTTGAACATAGCGTTTTTTTGTGCACTGATCGCAATGTCCATGAGGATCCATAAAATAGACCCTCCTATTGAAAATGAAATGTACCCGCCAAAATCTCGAACATCCATCGGGTTAATCCTACCAGCGTAAACCCCAATGATTAGGATAAAATCCTAATCTTCAGTATATATCCAATACTTTTGTCTATCTCGTAGCTTTGATTATTTATACCGGAAATGTGTTTGATCAGGTATCCCTTTCGCCAGTATCCAATTTTTTGGCCTGGCTCCAATTCCATCAATCTAATTTTGTTTTTTAATTGTTTTCAGGAAGTGGTAAAGCTCCAATTCTAGATGACTGCTGCGGAAGGTTCAAGCCGGGGCGCCTCACTGCCATTTTCGGTCCCTCCGGTGCCGGAAAAACCTCTCTTCTTCACATAATATCCGGATTCAAGTGAGTCAAGCACCACCTACATTTTTATTTTTTTTTTGGGGGGGGGGGGGGATTTCAAGGCTTAGAAACTAGCATCTCACAATCCGAGTGATAGTGGGGCATTTTTGTACTAAAAATTTCAACCTCTGGTTAAACCTTAAAAGGTATCCAATGAAGGTACCCGAAAAATTTTACAGGAAGGTTAAACGATATTCTTCCAGGAAAATAAAAAGCTGAACTCGGACAAATGTGCAAGATAGTGTTTTGATCGTCTTACCGTGGAAAATGAACCTCTGATTCCAAATGCGCTGGACTCTCAGTAAAATTCCAACCCCTTTACTCCAAACGCGCTAAAGTATGGTAATTTCCAGCAAATGTTCCGAATTTCAGAAAAATTGGCTGAACCGTTTATTTTAACCGTGCAGTGGTTAATTTTAAACTCGTAGAGAAGACAATCTATACAAGGATGCAGAAACTTCCTGATCACGCGATCCTGATTGAAAAATGGGCTGGGCAGCTCGCAGCAGTGTCAAAATCGCGTGTTTTCTCGAAGAATCGCGAAGAAAGTTACGTGTTTTTCGCAGAATCTGGGAAATTGCCGAGTTTTTCGTATATTCGCGGAGAAATCTGTGCGTTTTTCGTAAAATTTCGGCAATTTGGAATGAATTTCAAAGAAAAAGAATGTAAGGGATTCTTAAAACATGAAGCCCGGCAAATGAGAAGACTAAAAAATTCCTGCAACCCTAACTTTATGTAAGTTAATTGATATGAAACTCTATCGAAAATACGTTCAATCATTGCTACATTTTGGAAAAATTCACTGAACTCAGCAGCAAAGGCTCGAATAACTATCCATATAGGTTACCTAAAAGGCCATGACCACATATCATTCGGAGCTATAGGATAATTTTTGGGTTTAAATCGATGACAACGAATAAAAATCATACTGTTATTGTTATTAGTCTAGCCTTGCTGTTAAGCGGCGTCTCTCCTTTTCGTAATTGTAAGTTGTTACCATTCGAAAAAGAGTATTTTAATCCCGAAACGTCCCGATAATGCTTCCAGGACTTTATGTCCACCTACCTTTCGTCCATTAGATAAATGTCCACCGCTATTTATGTCCACTAAACGTTAAGTCCAGTCTTTATGAAGTCCACATGATTTAATGTCCAACCATGAATATGTCCAAAATTGTCCAAATTGTGGACATGTTATGTCCACATTTTTTTCTTCTCATTTAAATGACAGGAACCACCTCAAAAATAAATGCATACTACTACTACCTTCATTCTTAAAAACATTTCATTCATGAATCATATCATGAAAGAGAACAGACTCTAGGAGCGTTGCGCAATGCGTGAAGTATCCTGTTAGGTTTGTAGGCGCTAGTGCGCGTTCTGCGCTGCTAACACGCCGCTCCGCTCTGTGTTAGGCTCTAATATTTAAACTTGCGGAGTTTCAACGTTTTTTAACTCATGATTTTGAAATATTTGCACTCTCTGCATTGATTATTCCCTTTTAAACTGATGAAAAAGGAATATGTACTACTGGAAAATATAATGTGTTTCTTGTAAATATAATAGTGGTTCCGTGTCAAATTTAATGATTTCCAAAGCATTCAAATTTATTCTTTTATGTTTTGGGATTTCACTGTGCCGCGGCGTGGTGTAAGCGCAACTATAGGCTCAAAATTGGATGTATTTGACTCAAGAAGGTCGATGTACAATTAAGTTAAAAACAAAAAATTGCGTGCCTCTAGTTTTTTTCCTCTTTTATTAATTTTTGTATAGTTTCTTTCATCACAAATACGGCTCATTGAGATTCATATCGATGGCATTGCTTGGAAAAGGTTTTACAAATATTTACCACGTTTTAAAAATGTAAATGTTTTTAAAATGAAGTAATAAATTACATTTAAAAAAAAAGAATGTAGGCAAGAAATTTAAGGCATATTTTACATCGGAAATTTCAGGGATGAAAATGAAACCAAGTATTTACTAAAGACAACTTGAAAAGATGAATCAAAAGAAGAAATTAACATTTTATTTAAAATATGAGTTACAATAACAACACCTCATTCTCTCTTAATTTTCTCAGTTCGATATTGTCAATATAATTTTACACACGGACTGAAATATAACGCTTGAATTTGATTTTAGTGGACTTTACTCAGTGGACGTTTAAGTAATGGACTTTACAATAGTGTGTGCATTAGAACTGTAGACGTAAAAATTGTGGACGAAAAGTCTGTGGACGTAAAAAAAGTGGACATATAAAGTCCGTGTACCACGATAATAGTATAGTTTTTCTCTTCACTTTGCACCCCGGTTTTTAGTGTGTTTTTTCTCTGTATTATGTTTGGCTGATCAAATTTGTCACGTGAATATAATATTATCCATACATCATCTGGATATTATACATATAATTACATCGAAAAGTGATAAACCGGGACTTATCGTAGCGTATCTCATTGTCAGGGCTAATTCGCTCGCGATAAATCTGAGAGGCACTTTGTTACTCCTCTGACGTTAGGGCGTATCTTTATTTTCGCATGAGCCCTGGAGAGCATGTACTCATACAGAGAACAGGGCTCACGTTGAAATCTAGGTACGCCCTTACGTCAGAGAAGCGACGACTAACGCACGCGTGTCTTGCAATCAGAACTTCATTTGCACATTACATTTTAATCGGCGCAAGTATGCAAAGCGTTGACCCGGTCCTGTCTTATCTTCACTTTTCCGCTTCGGATCCTTTTTGACCTGTATGTACTTACAATTAAACACTTTTTTTTGGTAACGTAACCGTAGACAGTGTGTGTACAAGTCCGGAATTTCCGGAAAAAGTACTGATTTTTTAAGGGCGGTCCGGAAGTACTGAAAAAGTGCGGAAATTCCGCAAGGAGGTCCGGGATTTTTTGTCACTTTTGACGTAATTTGAGCGAGAAATTCAAATTTTTGAAATTTCTCGAATTTCGTTAATCGGAGGTACTGAAAAAGTACTGAATTTTTCTATTGTAGAGGTACTGAATTTCTTGGGAATGCACTGAAAAAGTACTGTAAAAGTACTGATTTTTGGCTAGCCTGTTTTAGTAGATACCCTGGTAGAAAATTAGAAATTCTCCCTTTTATCGCATTAGATCCAAGCTCAAACATAATCCTGTGGGGGCCAATGCAATCAGGTGAGGGAAAAGTTAATTTAGGTGAGAGGAAATTCTAGGAGCTAACACCATTTTTCGCCTGATGATATTGATGGCGGTTCATTTACCGGTCGCCGTGTTTTTAAGAAGTTGTTGGCAGTCAACTTCCGGACGGATCTTATCGTGTTGTTGTTTTATACATTTATTTATGGGTGCTTTATAACAAAGCAGGGTCATTAACACCTACAGCATAGATCAAAAAATTGGAGGAAAGGACAGAGAAAAGAAAATTAAATTTGGAGGTTAAGTCGTTTGAAAAAGGGAGGGATTTGATGAGAAAAATTTGAAAGTATGAAGCACGGTATTGAGCTCAGAAATAAGACCGAAAAATCTGGATTTTAGTTGTTGGTAGGTAGGACAAGATATTAAAACATGTCTGGCTGAGAGGGGGACATTACAAGTATGTGAGAATAAACCATTCCAATAATATTCGATAGTGTATGTGGCTCATGCCACGGAACCCTTTGGTCAGCCTTTAAAATGAAACTAGTGTTATGATTTTAGATACGGAAAGTTGTACTTAAGTATGTAAATAATACATTGTTCCAGCCCAGTTGATGAATCAGGCACCTAACTTATCATTCGAAGTGTGCAAATAATTTAAAATATCTGGGCAAGACAGTTCCCACTGCGTTTGAATGTGAGAATCCAATTGAAGAAGCAGACTTTTTGTTAACTTTTCGGGACAGGATCAAAATACTCAAAAAACACACTTCATTCCAAGCCTGGAACATTTTTTCTATTTTTTGTTGCTCCGTGTAATAATACAAAAATGATTTAATTTCTCAATTCTCTTCAGCAGTATACCCTTGATCGCATCAATCATGTACAATAACGTTCTGCTTGGCCAATTTTATGACTTTTTTATGACCAAATATCATAAAAGTTGAGATGCGACTCGGGAAGCGCCAGTCGCAGCGAGTACTTTGTGTAGAAAATGAATACTTTTAAAGCTTGATTTATCGTCTGGTTGTAGGTTGTTAATTGCCAATCAATGTCGAGGAAACTTCGTACCTGTTAGTCAAGCTTAGTCAACGCTCTTTCATCAATGGAAGGGATTGCGAATATCATCAATATTCAGCCACTCGTCATGATTTTCACTGAATAAAAAAATCTGAAAATTGAAAAATTGGCTAAAAGTAGTCAGACTTTGTTTTTGGGCAATTTTTTCTTTTGCAACATTTGAAAGGAGCTATGTTCTGGCTCTGGGAAAAGACGATGTATAATTTTTATCTTACAAAACGTCATTGCTCCTGTATGCAGTGGCGTGGTGTGGATTGCGATATATCGATTTGTATGCCATTTAAACCTATGGAAAAGGATCGATAAACAAGGTGTTTGCAGCCAACACCCTAATAATCGATTCTTTACCATAGGTTTAAATGGCATAGCAATCGATATATCGCAATTCACGCCACGCCACTGCCTGTGTGCAAAGTATTTAAGGAGTTCGGAATCATTATTAACTCAATGTACGTACAGGGTTTAATCCAAAAGTGTAGCACCACCAACACCAGACATCCAGGGTCGTAGTTTTCCATGAAAAATAAAATCTTGAAATTTTACATAAAATATTTCATGAAATTTCAAAAAAATATGGACAGTGAAATATATTTTTCGAAATTAAGTACAAAATTAAATGAAAAGTAAATGATTTTCGCTTTTTGGTGTTTCTTAATGCGTTTTGCATACCCAGGCCCTGAGAACATGTTGCATATTTTTCACACACTGGAAAAAAAACCACATTGGATCTAGAGTCCAGACTCTTGAAAACACTGACAAGAAAAAATACTCTTGATTCAATCGGATTTCTGCTTGAATCAAAACGAAATCCGCTTAAATTAAGAGGCTCGGTTCTTGATTTAAGCTAGATTCTGATCTAATCAAGAGTACTTTTTCTTATTTTTTTTTAAGAGTCTGGACTCTAGATCCAATGTGTTTTTTTTTCCAGTGCAACTTGGTGAAATTTTATGAAATACTTCACGAAAATTTCCCATCTTCCATATTTTTCATCTCAATTAAGCAATCCTGGACATCCCCTCTGTAATTTTCGAACAAATTGTGATCGAGACTTGAAATTTTGTTGGTGTTCCTAGGTCGAAGAAAACGACTTAAGCTATACTCTTCAACATTTTAAAAAAATCATCCTGAAAAGGGTCAAAAGCCCTCGGGGTTACAGAGATGATATGGAACGTTTAGATCACGGTGTATCTGTTAAAACATTATGATCGGGCAGTCGCCGCCATACAAAACAGTGCTCTTCAACTGTGAAAAGGTGCACGTCCTCACTTTTTCCGCTCGGATTCCGTGGCGTGCTCTGCGATACATCGATTGTTATGTCATTTAAACCTATAGAAAAGGATCGATAATCAGGGCGTTCGCAGCGAACACCTTAATAATCGATTCTCTACCATTAAATGGTAGAACAATCTATGTATCGCAAATCACGCCACGCCACTGCTCGGATTCGTGGCTCTAGCGGAAATCCGCTCGCCCTTTCAACACAGTCACAAATGAACCGCGTTTAGCAGAAAGGAACCAAGCCACATCAGCTATTTCCAAATTTAATTGGGCAATTTAATTTTTTACATGAAAACGGCTGTGCAACTTGCTGTACAAATTTCAGCGAATTTTCTTCTCAGTGCGAAGCAAATTTCTTAAAATTATCAAAGGTATCCGCACGGACGTTCTCTTGTAAAAAATTAGATTACCTGGTTAAATTTGGCAATAGCTGTTGTGGTTTGGTTCCTCTCTGCTAAACGTGGTTCAAATTGTAACAATCGGGCGGTACAAGAGATCGCAATGAGGCTGCTTAACCTAATCAGGATTAACTCGGATTTTCGTCACACCGCGCACTGTGCCAGTTTTCGCGACGTGGATGCTGACTGCCGACTGCTGAAGTGCTGAGGACCAAACCGGTTCATGTCGCAATTCCCATCTCATGTGGCCCATAGTTTTTTGTCGGCATTATTTATCGCATTTGGAAAGTTCTATTAATTATGCGATACTGCTGCAGTACATCGAACTTGATACAGGCCCGCTGAAGCACTTCGAAAAAAAGTATAGAAAAAGTAAATCAATCGTAAGGGCGGCGAGCATAATATCTGTCTATTCTAATTAACTATTCCTTTTTTCTCACATTCATTTTTTTTATTTTTTTTTTTTTTTTTTTTTTATTTTTTTTTTGTATACCTATCTTAACTGAGAATAATCCATAATCCTCAGATCTTGATATCTCTATGGATAATTTATTCCATTTGCCATGCCATCAAAGAAACCAATTCATTAGTAAATCGATTCTAGGTATGACTCAAGCAGCAACGACTGTGGAGAAAAGTGCTTTGTAGAAAATTCGTATCAACAACTTAAAAAAACTGTTACAATGAATCCTCTAGGAAACCCTTGTCATTATTTGTTTAGTAAAATTTACAAGTGTGAAAATTTAAGTTAAATGAGTGTCGAAGAAAAACTACAAAAAGATCTATCGTGGTCTCACGTACAGCATTTAAAATGTTCGAATTTTTGTTTTTTTATAAATCTCTTTGAAAAATGATTATTTTAAACCATCTTTACGCCAATTTCACGAATGAATTTTAACGAATTTTTCAAACAGTCGTTGTCACAAGGGTTACTCATCACTGGTTCTCGTTTTTCGCTTTTGTCAAGAAAATTAATATCTTTCATCCGGGGGTTGCAGGAGGTTTGGCGTTCAGGGGTTCATCACCGTAAACGGAAAGCCAAGGAATCTGGCCGAGTTTAGCAAGCTGTCATGCTACATCACGCAGGAGTTCGCCATGCTGCCCGTCTTTACCGTCCGAGAAACTTTGGACATCGCAGCCCAACTCAAACTCAGCGAGAAAAAAACCATAGAGCAACGAGCGCAAGTTGTAAGTCCTGCTTTTTTCTTTGGTTTTTCCTCGACTTACAAAAAATATTTTGATAAAAATTAGAACAAACAGCGAAAGTACGTAGTAAATGGTAAACACCTTTTTAAAAACTCACCACTCACTTTTAATTTTATTTCGCCTCATATATATCGCCTTAAAATATATTTTATAATTTTTTTTGGTGAGATAAAATAAAAGTGAAAGTTGTGAGTTTTTAACAAGATGTTTACCATTTAAAAAATATTTTGTGAAGACAACAGAACATAACATTTGTTAGTTTCTCTTTGAAAAGAAAGTGGATACGTAAATTTTGAAACATCTCAGTTGAGCCACATTTTTTAAGTTTTAACAGCAAGTCATTGACTGCATTTTGGAAGGTCTAAATGGACCGCGTTGAGCAGAAAGGAACCAAGCCACATCAGCTATTGCCATATTTGATTGGGCAATTTAATTTTCTTCATGAAAACGGTTCTGCGGATTTTTTTGCAAATTTTATAACTTTTAATGATTGGGCGAAGTGAATTCCTTAAAAATTTTAAAAAAAATCCGCACGAGCGTTCTCGTGTAAAGATTTAAATCGCACAGTTGCAGTTGGTTGGCAAAAGCTGTCGTGGCTTGGTTCCTTTCTGCTGACCGCGGTCCAAATCGGAGTGTTTCTGTTAACAGCATTCTTTTCATTCCAGATTGAAAACATCGCCAAACTTCTGGGACTTTACGGAACCCTGGAAACTAAAGTGGGCAACATCTCAGGAGGCGAGAAGAAACGATTGTCCATTGCTGTGGAGCTTCTGACCAATCCACCCGTCATGTTTTTCGATGAGCCCACAAGGTCAGCAAGCAAGAACACTCATCAGTATAAGTCTTGGTTCAACTCAGTATGTCTTGGGTTTATGAATGATGACTTTAAAATTAAAATAGATCCTACCCGGACATCGCTATAGCATCACCGTGATTTATCACGTGTGGATTTCTGTGTGAACGATCGCATGTATAAGCACGACTGACATAAATTTTTCATAATTCTATTCAATTCATTTACATTCTCATCCTTCATTAGGAATTTTCGATCATGTACGCATCTTGTGTCTGCTTTCTGGTTTCCGAAACGGCGGCATTGCTGTATGATTTTGTTAATGTTTTTGCTAAGCTCCCGTTCAAATTGATGACAAGGAGCCCTAATTCCTATAGTTTTTGCGAATGTTCTGATCCCCGTAATTTTTATTGTTCTTCAGTCAAGTGAGAACAATTTTAATGTATTAATATAATTAATAGAATAACTTTTTTATATAATTTTAAACGAGATGTGTAAGCAAAAAAAAAACGGGAGCAGGGGTCCGTTCTTTTCCCCCTATAATAAATTCATCGTAGCCGGTATCGTCGACTATTGGTATAAGGGAGCCGCGCATATTGCTGCATGGGAATTGGAAAGATCCCCGTAGCGCCTTCATTTTTGTGCGTATTCAACACGGACATCCCTGGAGCACGAATAGTTGCATTAAGGCGTTACCATTACTATTCTGCCGTGCTAAGGAAGAACGCCGTATGAGCCTCCAGGCGTTGCCAAATTTCCTTTGATAAAACACGAATTTCCTGGTAATCTTATGAATATTTTCCCTCCAATTTTTCAGATAATTTTGTGCGCAATTTCACCTGAAGTTCCTGAAAATTTCTTGGTAAAATATTTATATCTTTCCTCAAAAATAAACATTTAATTGAAGGAAATTTGGCAACTCTCGAATGTTCATACGGCGTTCTTCCACAGTATTACATTGCATCCGCCGCGCCGGTCCAGATTGTAGCTCAGGATGACGACAGCTCGGAAAATCCGGAAAAATCAGTGGGTTTCTTTCCTAAACTAATAAAAAGAAAAATATATCCGGGAGGTGAGGGTTAAGTGTCAGGGAATTATTTCATTTGAAGAGAAGATTGCCTTAAATGGCCGCGTTGCGCTCGCCGGCTGTATACTTTTATCATCAAACTTTCAAAAATATTCCGTCATATGCAACGTATTAATGCAATGGTAAGAGGTGTTCGCCTTTCCAAAAATAGTCAAGAAATTATACTGGTCGTTTCTCTCTGTTTTCTCCTTAAAGTCAGAGAATTTTGCCAATACTAGTTAGTTTTTTCCCCTAAAAAGTCACAGAAAGCCAGTGAAATTTGATGTTCTAGTTCAAGTTGCCACCTTTTAGCCAGAGGCAATTCACAGCGTTCTATTTATGTTCGAAACACGAAGACAATTTTTTCATTATTTTACATTGTATGAAACTCTAAGAATAGGTCTTTTATTTTTAACATCAGTATTTCGTGTTCTGAATCTTAAAGTTTTAACTTTTAAGTTAAGGCTTTCCGAAAGAAAAAAAATTCGGCACTTGCCGGTTAAACTTGCTTTCAGGCGTAATGGTTCAGCATTTCCTTTCGTGTGAAGAGAGAAACGAATATTTCAGTGAAATTGTCTGATTTCACGATGTTTGTTTTCCTCTGGTATAGACCGTTTTTAGGTCAAAATTATTGAAGAAGTTACAGCATCATAATATGTCTGCCGATCGGGGATTAGCGCGTTAGAATGAGACGCGGAGGAGAAAAGCCATGCGGCAACATGCCGGCCACGATGTGTGCAAGCCGGGCGTCGCGACGCAACCAGCATTGCCAAGTTATCGAACGAACTTGCGTGACGTCACTCGATGTACAAGAGGCGTATGCACGAGGTCCTCAATTCTTGCGAGGGTTCCCGTTGGCGTGGCAATGCTGGTGCCGACTCCAAGGCTCAAGGCTGGACGCAGCGCGCATGAACGGGGGGCGCCAAATTTGTGGAGGTCGCGATTTTGCCGGGCTGGTGCGGGCGACAGGCGAGCCACTCATTTGTAATGCTCAAGGTCCTCTCGTGTGATCTAATTGTCAGACTCACTTATCAGTATCACGGATCCCCACAAAAATGTGCTCGGAACTCGGAACCCGTAACCGGAACGCAACGGGTTGCCGTCTTCACCTCCGAAGTAGCGTATTTTACGGTTGTCAATATTGACTGAAGTGGAAAAACGTGCACGTTCGATTCCGACGTCGCAAATCTCCGCTCAAATTGTGTTAGAATGAAAGAAAACCAACCAAGAGTTACAGACGGAGTTACTTTTAAAATCTTCCATTATTTTTCTTCATTCATTTTAAAATACAGGGTGATCCAGGGTTAAACGGCCAGACTGCAGGAGCTTGTTCTGTGGGTCAAAATAAGACTTTTTTGTTGTATAAATTTTTTTTTCCAAAAGTGCCTCCATTCGGAGCTACGGCCCCCCAAAATTTCGGAAATTAAATCTTTTTTCCTGAATTTTGGCAACGGTTGTAAACCAAATCTCATGAAAAATACTTTCCTGTATTTTTATGCCCTGAATTCATAAATTATCTAAAAAAATTGAAATCCCAGTTTAAAGAGCGAATTTGGGGGTGTTTCGGCTCCTGCTGTTTGGCCGTATAACCCTGGATCACCCTGTATTCACAGAAAATGTAAAGAGATGTCTGTATCTCTAGTCGAGGACCCAAAAATCGCAATTACATCGATTCGAGGAAGAAGGCAAAACCATTCATAACTCCATTGCCTGCAGTGTATTTCGTAAATTTAAAAATCTTTATCTTGGGCCAGGTGTTTGATATCATAACCAATTCTTTCACTCTTAGAGTCTCATCAAGTGTGTCAAGAATGCAAATAAGTCAATTTTTCTCCCAAAATTGTTAGTTAGGTTTTCCTCGGCTTTTGAAATATATTTGACAGTAGTTACTCTCCTTTTTGACAGTATATCGCTCGGAATTAATGCTGCTGTTGCTAAACGTTCCAGCTAAATCACTATTCAGTTTCTTAGATAAAGACCGTTGTATTAACAAAGATCATATTACATGTAGAAAGTATAGATAGTCATTTAGAATTTAACCTTTTTTGCTCTTTATTTTTTTAGTGGTTTGGACAGTGTGGCTTCATATCAGTTGATCCAGCATTTGAAATCTCTCGCAGAGAAAGGACGAACAGTGGTGGTGGTGTTGCATCAACCGAACTCCAAACTTCTGGAATGCATCGATGACGTCATGATTGTAACGGAAGGGAAGGTTCTTTACAATGGTCCTCTAAACAGCCTTGTCGAAACATTTAAAGAAGTTGGTGCAGAATGTCCCCAGTATTACAACCGTGCTGATTTCGGTAATTCTTATCATGTTTATGGCCCTCTCTTCTTAATTGCAGTCACTCACATTTCATAACTCTATGTTTCTTCTTGGTAAATGAAGAAGAAAAATAAAAAGCTGTAAACTAATTTTTCTGAAGTGTCTCTCAAAGTGAGTTCCTTTTAACTGAAAGTGCCGAAAAACAATCAAGACAAGTTATTAACAATCAATATAATCAACTTTTAGGTAACTATTGACAATTATATGAAACTGGAGTAGTTTCTTTGATGTACCTCAAAAAAGTGCTTGTGGGAAATGAACAGCAAAAAACTTCATGGCTTTTTTCATTCACTGACAGTGAAACTAGGAAACGTATCATCTTGGCTTTAATGTTTTAAATTCTCCACTTTTACTCATTTGTTTTTAAATGGAAAACTAAGGAATCTACTGAAACTGCCTTAAATTTCCACAGAGTATTTCTCCATTAGAAAAAAAATCACAAGAATTTTCAAGAGGAAGCTTAAACAAACAAAACAAAACAAATGTGACCAGATCTATGGAAAGAGACCTTATCTCTTGGGGGACAATTTTCCTTAAATTTTTTCAAATTCAAGGAGGAAGAAAATCTGGAAATTCTGGCTCAAGTTTAACCCTACATAATTTTTTGACTATAGAAAAGCGTGGTTTATGTTTATGAAGAAAGTTACAGAAAAGTTTCTCCTGGAAGATGAGGTTCCTTTTCACAAATCCAGTCACAAATTACACTGACTCGGAACTGAAGAAAATAGTCTTGAAGTCTCACCTCTCTCTCCACGAGACTCAGTGAAAAACTTATACTCAATTTTTGCTCAGAAAATATTTTTTGTAAACTCTAACTTACTGCATGGCGTGATAGGAGTGAGAGAATCACTGCCTAAATTTTCACAAGTGAAAATGTAGAATGTAGAAATGGTTTTGTAAAAAAATGTTTCCTTCTTCATGAGCTTCTCAATTGACCGCCAACAATTTTTTTTCCAGCCCTCGAAGTTGCATGCAGAGAAAGAGGTGATTTTGTTGATTCCCTTGTTGCTCTAAACAAAGCCCGTTTCGAACAAGAAATAGATGAAAGTTCTCTTGATAAATTGTCATCTATTGGCAACAAACAGGCTGTCTATTACAAAAATGAGAAAAAAGAGGCAAACGGGACAGCTAAAGAAGAAGGTACGTGAAAGTTCATACATCAGCTCTTATTTTTTAAATGAATTTTTGTACTCTCATATCATTTTAATAGATTTAGACAAAAAATTGTATGAAAACAGTTGATGAAAGTATGATCGATTGAATTTTTGGATTTTTCAACCGTCAGGATTTTTTTCAACCGGAAGTGCTGCTATTATCTAATGATTATCATAAATATTTGAGAGGATTTTGACGCGGAAGATGAACACAATGCTCAAATTCCAGCTTAGATTTTACAGCTAGAGAGAGAGAGGATATAACTCCTCATTGAACGAATCAGTCAACATTCGTAGTTTAAAAGACATGTAAATTATTTTCCATCACCAAGTTTCTTAAATGGGAGGGTCATCCAGAACTTAAGTTTCCCTATTTTATACCGTTTTAATTAAAAGAGATAAACAGAACCAATAAAGAGTTATACTGTCAATTTTGAAACAACCGAAAATTTTTAAGTCGAGGTGTTTGCAATAAAACTTTAGTGTCCCCTTTTGTCTTGAAGTTTTTGGATCATGTCTTCTGAATGAAAGATTAAATCGATGCCTTAGGAACTGAAATTAAATAATTTCTGTGTGGTTTTTGTACAGAGAAGAGATTGACAGAAGAAGATGTCCAAATTGAATTGAAAACAAATGGAGTCAAATCAAGTGGGGAAGAAAGTGTTGAGGTCGTATCACATGGAAAAATTAGACGATATCCTGTATCCTTTTGTAATCAACTCTCAATTCTATTCCGGAGATCTCTTGCATCTACACTCAGAGACCCTGTAAGTGGCCAGACTTCGTATTCTATCGCTCATCCCCTCTAATTTCTCAGTTTTTGTCTAAATACATCCTTACATGAGTATTTATAGCAACTCCAATAGTGATAAGTAACCCTCAAATGGACTAGAGCTTGGATGCCATCTATTGGCGGTTTGCTCATGGCTTGGAAGGAAATTGAGCATAGGGTAATGACTAATATAAAAAATTGAAAGAAAGAAAGAAAAAAACCTTTTATTTTGGGTTATAACGGGTCGATTTAAGATTTGGTTAAATTTTGAATTTTGTGGATATTGATGTTAATTAGGGCTGTGCGAGTACTCGAATTTCGAGTCGAGTCGAGCCGAGTATCGAGTACTCGACTCGGCTCGAAAGTTAGGTTAGGTTCGAGCGAGTACTCGAACTCGGCTCGAGTGTCAACAACACGAGTTTTTTCGAGTATTTCGAGTTTTTTTGAGCCGGAAACGCCGAAAGAGTCCAACTTCCAAACATTTCAATCATACTTAAACTATTGTTAGTTTTGCCATCATTTTACGATTGAATAACATCAGAGTCTCGTCGGCAAATTTCTACCATCCGCAGCGCCAACACGCTACCGCCCGGCGATTTCCTGCCGCGCGCGCGGTTTGTAACTACACGGAGTCATATGAGCGCATTTATGCGCGCGACAAATTTCAACCTGCGGCGGCGACCGCCGCTTGGAAAACTGAAAGTGAGCACGTGTTTTGGACCTTTTGCGCTCCAGAAAAACGGTGTCGCGGCGGCAGAAAAAAGGTGCTGCGGCTACAAAAATAGGAGTCGCGCGATTCCAAAAAACGTCGCGGCGACAACTGCCGCCGGCGACACGAATTGCGTGCATAAATGGGCTCTAAAGCCTTTACTTGTGCCGCCCGAAGTTCCTTTCATGTACGCCGCGCCACGCCGCTTCTTGCCAAGTTTTGTCCTCTTTTCAAAATTAAACCGCGGGAAGTTATTTTAACGCGTTACTGCCGAACATTTTGTAAGTTTAGTGTAAATCCTTCCTAGTGTGTCATCGCCAATAATTATTAATATCATATTATGAGTCTTGTTTGAAATTATTTGTTGTAGAAAATAGATTAAATCACGTTTTAAAACTCGAAATTACTCGAACTCGACTCGAGCTCGACTCGGCTCGAGGGTCATTTTCAAAGCTCGAAAAAGCTCGAACTCGGCTCGACTTAGTGAAAAAATACTCGAACTCGGCTCGAATCCAAAAAACCAGGCTCGCACAGCCCTAATGTTAATGTTATAGATCCTATGAGTATGATCCTCATAGATCAGTGTCTTTATTGAAATGTATGTTTTAGGAGGCCCAATTATACCTGTTGTAGAATTCTGTGTATAAGGCAAATTTGTAACAAACCTAAATAAGTACGATTATCGAGGAAATCAATATTTGGTCAAATCCTAAGTCATCCTGTGATCACCAAAATGAAGATATCCTGAAATTTTGGGAGTTTTTGGGTGAAGATTCCTGACTAGTAATACCGTTTGTTTAGAAATTGGCTCATTTTGAAATGATCCCACACAACATGCATTGCAAGTCACTGAGGAGTTGGGTCCCAGGACTTGTCCACAGGAATAACTGACCTGTGTGAATTGGTCTTGACAGAATATGAAAGGGAGACGAAGAGAGAAAAATCTTTAGTTTTCTATTTGTATCCTTTGATGGTCTCATGTCCTTTTTTTTGTTTCTTATTTGTGTTCTTAAAAATTTACGCTCCACGTTATCTGTTCGTAGAAATTGGCTGCATTCCGAATCATAGTCCACATAGTAGTTGGTTTCTTCTTGGGAATTGCCTTCAAAGATTTTGGAAATGATGCCAGCAAACTCTCAGCAAATTTCTCATGCGTATTTTTCTCTGTGATCTTCACATTTTATGGAACTGCCATGCACACGGTTCTCATCTGTAAGTTTTTCATTTGTTCCTAAGTAGCACCACTCATAACCATCAGTTTGTCTCGTTTGAATGTTGTCATGTTTGCTGAAGCCTCATGTATCTCATCACTGAAGTTAAGTAAAATTGTCCCTACTTTGGCAAAAGATGATATGAATAAATAGTCAACATAATCACTGACTTCGGAATCAGTGCAACTACTTCAGAAGTCGCGGAATCATCTCTGATACTCTATTTTTATAATAGGAAACCAAGCAACACTGAAAATTGAATTTGCAATTATTCTTCATAATCGAGAGTAAATTTGCAGAAAATTAAAGGTGTTGAGTAGTTTAGCTTTCTGTTAGAAAAATGAAACACAAGAGAAAATTAGGCAATGTGAAACGCAGTTAGGTTGATTTAGGTTAAATCCGTCCATCCAATAATAAAAAAGGATGTTTTATTGGTTTCAACTTAAATTCTGGAGAGTATTATTACTAACAAAACGAGTTGTCACAGCTTAAGTAGTCCCATTAGGCCATGAGTCATAGTCTGGCATCAACTGTTGCATCTTAAATTTGCTCTCTCGCATCAGACTGTAGTCAAGGAAATGAATTCTCCTAGGGTAAAGTACCTTTAACCTTTAAGTAACCTTTCTAGTAGTTTTACAAGAAAATCCTAATTACTTTGTTACTCACAATTTATTATTATATTTTGGTTCTTTAATTTTCAGATCCTCTGGAGGCATCTGTTTTCATTCGAGAGCATTTCAACAACTGGTATTCAGTTCCTGTTTACTACATTGCAAAATGCCTTGCTGATCTACCTCTTCAGGTGAGTTTTGTAATTTTGAAATATTAGCCTTTTTATGACTTAAGAAATTTCAAATCTCTTTGTTTCGATGTGTGACTCAGGACAATCCTAGGAATAAACCTAAGTTATAGAGTTTATCTTATCTTAATAATCATTTTGTCTGATAATCAAAATATTATTGGTGGCCTTTATTTTACCTACTTCAATTGTGAAAAAAAAGGAAAGCAAAAATGAGGGGCTGAGAAGACAAGGCAAGGCGCATAAGCGCAATTTTTTCTATTTCAAAAAAACAAGTTAAAGTTTCGAAATTACACGGAACTTAATGGCGGAAAAGGAGTTCAAACTGACTTTTTGATGCTTAAAAAATCGGAATTTGGGAACTAAATTTTCGCAGAATATGCATTCAGACTAGTTTTACTTGAAATCATTAACGCCTCGATTTCTTCAAAATTTGCACTTATGCACCCTGTCCTCCAAGCCCCTCAAATATGGTCGGATATTTTGTCTGACTGTTGCTTTTTGAAATTAACCACTGTATTCATTCAAATTTCTCAAATGAAGGCTTTTGATTTGTAAATTTGCCACCTGCATTTATCTTTGATTTTTGCAACTGATGCTGCAAAATGTCTTTAAATTTGGTCCAATGTATTCACATTGAATGTGCAATATGCTCACGCCTCATGCCAGCAGCACTGAAAATATTGTGGTCTTTTTTCGCACAGTAGTTTGTAAGATACCAATTCTTCCTGAGTGAAATTAACCTCACCAAAACAATTTTTATTTGTTTCATTCAAAATTTAATCTTACTAATGCGCTGATTTTCACAGATATTTTGTCCCACCATTTTCCTCACCATTGCGTACTGGCTAACAGGTCAGCCGCAAGAACTGGATCGATTTCTCATGTTTTGGGCTGTGAATATTGTCTTAAACTGCCTCGCTGAAAACATCGGTGCTGTGGCAGGGACCATCTTTGATCCTCAGGTTTGTAATCACATTTCTTAGCATTGTTTCCATCTTTTACTTTTTTTTCTTTCCTTCTCCTTTCCCCTCATAATGAATCAAATCCAGGCTGCATGTTGTCTTAAAGAAACCTTGAATATATGTGAATATTTTTTTTCAAATTTCCATGTTCTAGAAGAACATAGAGTTTCAGAATTTGCCTGAATGTACTTGAAAACTTGAATTTTACATCATCTAGTTCTTTCGTTTATGTCAGATCTGAAGATTGACCCTTTTTTCTTTCGCCATGGAAACTCTCAGAGTGCAAAATTGCAGTTTTTGTATCTTGTACACTTGCTTCTTCGCATATAGGTGACAGAGGATTAAGGTACAGGAAGAGGAAACGTCCATTATTTACGCACTTTGTAAGGAGTATGTTTGCTCATTCTTGAGAGTATTTTCGCTCAATCTTGAAAGTATTTTTGCTCATTCTGGAAAGAATTTTTGCTCATTCTTGAGAGCATTTGATAATGTTTTTTTTTTTTTTAAATCCTTGAAAGACCATTAAAAATCCTTGATTTTTCCAAATAAAACTCTTTAAAACTTCCCCGAAAGTTCTTGATTTTGGTTTGAAGAAAATTGTCGTGAACCCTCACGTTTTCCATTTGCGATCCATTGACATGCTCAGCATAAATGCTTCATTGTATCACGAGGTAGATGCAGTATTGCATAATGATTCGCATCAGAAAATTGAAAAACCCAGAATCAACCGTACTGCATTTTTAGTTGCTCAATTTTCTCAAAACGTTTCATTTTTAAATTAAACATAGAACTTAACTACTTAACATTTTTAAACTCTCTGGGAATTAACCTCAGTTGCTTAGCTCGAATATCCTGATTTGACCTTCTTCGGAGCTTTTAGAAGAGAAGAAAAGCCAAAATTAAAAAAAGCCTTATATGTTTCCTACTAATCAGATTTAATCAGATGTAGTTATGTTTTGATTTGTTCATGTTTTTGATTTCTCATGAAATATTAATTTAATGAATTTATATTTATTCTTTTACAGCTGGCCCTGTTTATAACTTGCACCATTACTATGCCGATGTTCCTGATATCTGGTTTCTTCATCCACTTGGCTGACTTGGCTCCATACTTGCAATGGCTCTCCTACCTCAGTATATTCCGTTATGGGCTGGAGGCTGTGACGCTCTCATTATATGGCTATGGGCGAAAGTCCCTTGATTGTAGCGAAATGTTCTGTTATTACCGAACTCCGAAGAAATTTTTGGAAGAGATTGGTATGGATAAGGGTAGTTATTGGTTGGATCTTGGCGTGCTTACTGCGCTGCTAATCTTCGCTAAAATTGGTCTATACTTTGTCTTGAAATGGCGTGTCAAAACAGCTAAACTTGCAACCTTACAGTAATCAAGGTCATTATTTACAACTGAAGTGTGGTGAAAAATGATAAGACTTTTGTGTTTTAACTCTTTTTGATTTTTGTACTTGATCCGTACGTTTTGAGAATTGGCCAAGGAATGATCAACTATGTGCCATTTCCTGTATGAAAGTAACTGTTGAAGTGAGCGATGTTTGGTACCCTTGTAATCCATGTGGATTAACTGAAAACTTGCTATATTTTGCAATCGTTAATTTGGAATGAACAGAGGAATATTTGCTATTTATGTAGAACCAACGTTATACTATTTTTTTGATAGTTATTAAACGTAACTGAACCCACTAATTTTGCTCAGGATTCAATCTACTTAGAACAGTTTTATTTTAAGGAAAGCTGTTCTCATTTTCGTGTCAATTCTCAGATGTGCATGAAGAACGTATTTCAAAATGCAGGTATTATTTTGTGTATTGCTGTCTATTTCAACAAAGTTGTATCCATTCTACTGTGCTTTTTTTCTTGCTACTTGTATCCTTGCAAAAATAATGTCCACTTTTAAAATGGAATTCTTTTCTAAAGCAAGCGCAAATTCAGCTATACATTCTAAGACCTTTTGCATTTTTCGATTCTTTTAAATGTTGCCAATCAAAACTTTTTAGCCCTCATGTTGCTTTTTGAAAAGAAGCACTGCCTGTACAATTATTCTAAATGTAACTGAATATTTATTTAGTACAAAACTACTCCTTGTGAAACTTGTACTTATCCAGGATTGAAAATTATCATAAATGGTTCAGAATCGGTCATATTATCGAGGAAGTTAGAAAGAGAAGAACTTAGAGGGTGCGTGATATTATTTTTTTCTGCTTCTAAAGGAGAAATTTTGTAAAATTTATTTGATTTTTGTTTTCTCAGCTTTCTTTCTTACTTTCATCTGCTGATGAACTTTTTATTTACTTTCAAAAAGATGGAAATTATTTTGTTACCATTTATGATGAGACAATCAAAACAAAAACGCGCTAAGTTGTAATTTTTTACAGAGGGACTTCGCCACTCTTTAGTTGATCTTCTGAGTAGTCAGATATCTTTAATAATTTCCTCTCCCTTTAAAATATATATATATTTTTTTTCATGAAAAATGTGCTTGTGCTCTTTTAGGAGTATATGTAATCTTTGCAGCAGTCGCTATCAGTTTTGGCTACTCATTTTAAGTGTCTGGTCAACCATGAAGCCTTTTTTTCCCCTCTAGTTATTTAATGAAGGCAGTTAAGAAAAAAAACCCCTCACTGTATATCTTACAATTTAGAATGTACCTCTTTGTGCAGAACAAAATTGTTTTACAATCTATGAGCCATCTGATTTCTTAGCTGATGTCATTCCCTCAGTTAGATTATTTTTAATAATTAGTTTTGAAAAAAAGGAGGAAAAGAAAACTGAAAATTTCAATAAAAAGAGCTCTAACAAATTGGTACCATAGATTTTCCGCTTCTTTAAACTTGACTAAAAATGTGTTGGTGCTAAAGTCTTCAAAGTTTGGGTATTCAGCAGATTTTGTGTTGGAATCAGGCTTGCCAAACATGAAGACTCTCTAGTAAAATTTTCTTGTTCTCCAGAAAGAATTCATTTTTGAATTTTGGGAAATTATGTCAATACAGTCAATTCCTGCTAAGTGAGAATGTATTGGAGCCGAGGCTCCATTCTCACTTAGCAAGGTTTCTCACATAAACGAATCATTTTCTGATGGGCGAAAACACGAAACTGGCCGATCTTTCACACTTAGCGGGAGTTGACTGTTTATCTCATTGAATTTTTGAGGTCTTAAAAGTAAAATATTCTTCATGGCTTAACGAATGTAATCATTTTATTGAAGGCTAACTGTTGTATTTTGTGCGTATTTGTCTTGTCTCATTGGTCTTGTGTTGTTATTTTTGTTCCTAAATTTTTAAAAAAAATTATTATTAATCAAAATCGTGTGAGCATCTGAGCCTCCTCTTTCTTTGATTGCATTTTTAATACTCAGAATAGTGTTATTTCTGAAAGCATGCTGAATATTTTTAGAAAAAATAATAAAATAGGTGAATCTATCTTTGGAATTCCACCAATTTTTTAGAACATAGTGGGCCATTAGAGAAGGTTCAACTAGAAAAATGACTTCACATCCTTTCTCTTCAAAACCTTACGTAGAAAACGATTCTTACAACAAGAAGTTCAGGATCCAACTCCTGGACGAGCTATCAACAAGTATTTTTAACACAAAGCAAAAGAAAGTAAGATCATACAAATGATGTGATCTGTGTTTTTGTCATTCCAGTCAATGTTCATTTTAGACACTTTTATCTTATTTAGGAGTTGAGTTCTAGACTTCCAGTTGTGTGACTTGTTTTTCTGGCGAAATTTTGAAGAGAAGACAATGAAGACTTACGGTAGTGCTTTAATTTGTGCCTTGTCCAGAGATACACTTCATTGATAATAGCTATCGCATAGTTCTAAGACTTTCTCAACTACCAGTATTCTCAGATTGATGCGTAGTCTGTGCTCTGAAAATATTTTGCGCACTCTTGGAGTGGTCATTTTAATGTCCTGACAATGTTTAGAGAATATTTAAGGTTCTTATTATCATATTTGTGGAATGTATTCAGTATGCTGGTTCTAACAAGGTGTAGGCAATATCAAGAACTCAAAGTGATGAAGAGATGCTTCGATGCAAAAAGGAAGCAATTTTGCCAGTGACTGCTATCTTTAATTTATATTTTGCTGTGCTTAAACTATATTTTAAGTGGCTTTCATCACACCATGACTTAATTGATGATTTAAGTACTTACTCTAATTCTTATGTCACTTAAATCAATTTTGTAATTCTTCTTATTGTACTTTTTATTATTATTTTCTAACTACTGTGTAACCTTGAGTAAAAATTTTGTGGTAGAATTCAACTGAATGTGCCTGTGTATTTACAAGGCATTTAGACTTTTTTTACTGTTTCAAAAGGAGATGCTCTCAAAATATTTTATTTTTAAAAGTTTGAGCGTTAGCTAAAATTTCTGTTTTGACAACCAACGCTGATGATGCTTCAAGCTCTCCCCCCCCCCCCCCCCCCAAAAAAAAATAAGAAAAAAAGAATGTCAGAAAATCCTTGTATATTAATACGGGCAAATAAAGCTGAACTAAAATTTGATCGTAAAATGAATGAAGATTTATATTTATATGTCTGCTATCTCTTTTTGATCAAGAGTAGATTTTTTTATGTCTTACTCTAAAATAAGTACACATAAACTTTTTTTCCGTCTCTGAAAAATTCCATGTAATCTGCCACAAAATTTGAATCTGAAGCCAAGCTTTAAAAATTCAAAAAGCGGTGAGTAGTCTTTTATTGTAGTATTGCTGTGTCCCGCCCTCCACAATTTCTCTCTCATTTTTAAGGTATGATTACTTTCTGAATACAGGCCATTCTTTTCTCTTGTCTAATCTTACAATCATGAAATCATTATTCTGTTTTTTTTTTCTTGGTTTTTGGTAGTATAGGTATTCCTAGAAGAATCAAATTCTTTTTTTTTTTTGTTTCTTATTTTAATTTTCATGGTGCTATTCAAAGTGAAAATGATTAGTTTGCCATGCTCAAGTCTTCCCAACCAGCAAGGAAAGAAAATAATGTTGCTGTAATGTTATTTTTGGCAGTGAAGTTGTGACAACATTTTTGCTGGGTGGGTTCAACATGAAAATCATTTTACATGTTTACATTAAGAATTCCCTCCAGAATTCATCACTCTGTTTTTAGAAATGAATTCTTATAAGAATTATATCTATTTTGGATATTACTGCATACTACATAAATCTAATCTGTCTTGTTAAGTTTTAAACGTTTGCTTCAGCAATATTTGCGCTGCTTTTATTTGTATGTATGAATTTAAAATTTTCACTCTCATTTGTATTTTCATCCACTCCATGGCTCTGGTAGAAGTGAACGTCTTTTTCCATCCCGGTAAATATTTAAGCTTTGTTAGATTAATTTGCTGTTTTTACCGTCATTATTCTTAATGATTCGTTTATTGATTTCACATTGAATTAAATTTGCAAAGATCTGTTTGTTTAGTTAAAACTTCTTCAAAACCTGTTAAATCATATGTAAATGCTTGGATCAGTATGGTAAAAGCAATGGACATTGTACATTATTTTGCATCTGACCATATTCAATTATGGCAGATTTATTTGCCTCTAATGAGATGCTGTTCCTAGTTTTGAAGATCCTTGCAAGTTTGAGTGGTCGGTGAAAATAAGGTGCATGAAATGAGCTCAAGTATTTTTCATTTTTATTTATTTGAACTAATAGAGGAAAAACTATGCTGTCCTAAGGAACTCAGGGTTTTTTATTTGGAAAGGGAAAAGTGCCTTTTTTAGGTTCGTTTGATCTCATAATTCTTGAGTCCTTTGTGTTATTTTACTTCGAGAAAAGAGTTACTTGAGCGTGGTGACCGCAACTCACTTCCCATCCTCTCATACCTTGAAAAAAATTGGTTATTAATGAGGAGTAAGTTAGAAATGGGCCTGCAGGCTGAGCATTGAATTTGATAAACAAAGCAATAGATCGGGAAAAATGTAGCGATCCTATTGGTGGAAGTGTGTGGTTGTAATGGGCAAATTAGGCAAGTAATAAATAAAGTGACTACAACCCTATAGTTAGACTATAATTTTCCTCCTTAGTCTACAACAGTCACCCGTTTCAACCAATGTGATTGCTCCATTTCCTCTCTGTCTTCTATGCTTATCAATTTCAGTAATCAGCCCACTGGCAAATGAGATCTACTTTTAAACTTTCGCTATTTTCTTTCAAAAACACTGCAATGATTGAAAGTGTGAATTACAGAACACCTAAGCATAAAACTTTTTTTTTTTTTTTTTTTTTGTGGATACTTAAATATCATTTAATGATATCTTATTCTTGATACCATTTGAACAGAGTTTAACAGAAGCGCACTGTGGCGCAACAACTTTGAACTCTTAAACAGAGGTTTGAAGTTTTACTCAACCATAAAATTCCATGTTTAAGACTAAGCATAACAGCTATTCGCAAGTTCCAAACTTTCACTTTTTGACAGGAAAAAATACGATTAGTTGAATTCTGGACAACTCCCAACTTATTTTTTTCTAGCATGCTACTTTGCGCGCCTCTGTTACACTTGATCCACCGCTCTTAGATAAGTGTAAAATCAATTTCTCTTTCAACCTATTATTATTTTATGGTACAATTAAAATTTTATGGTGAAAAATGTAATTTTGTGCCTTAGTCTTAACCCCCTACACATTGGAAAAGCTGGTCTTAAAATTATTGGATGAAATTGTGACATTGTCAGGTATTTGGAAACTGCTTTCAACCAACTATTACCTCACCAATTATTTTTGTTGGTTCTTTGAATTTTATAAACATTTTTATTTCACATCCATGTCAAAGCAATTTTTCTGATGACTGAAGTCTTGGCAGGACTTCTAGGTTGCTTTTTCTCCCACTTGAAGAAGAAACTAAGCGAAAATGAGAGTTAGTATTATTTTGCGTGTTATTGTTAACCTTTTCCATAAATTGAGCTTCTGAATATTTGTGTCTTTAATAATCTGTATTATTGAATTGTAAATTCAATTTGAAGTCTTTTTACAGACTCTAAAAATAGTTTTTTCTTTCTATCATATTTCATTTTTTTTTTTACATTGATATTGTAAATCAAAACAATTAAAGATTCTTTTTGTAAAATTGTGTTTTTCCATTCCATTCATTCTTCTTTCAAATTGATTTAAATTGGTGCACCAACTCAAAAATTCTGGACAGACAAACTAAAAAATAAAAAGAACATTTTGGGATAAAAGTTTTTATTTATAATAGATCAAAAGTAATCAATCACAATAGGATTGGATTTAACTATGAATACAACAATGATTTAAGAATATCAAAAACGCCATAGTTAATTGGGCTAAATTTTGCAAAAAACCAATAGCATTGCAATTTTGCTATGACTGTACAGTTTCTGCATTTGCAACAAATTTAATAAAAGCACATCAATGAATGAAATTAATGAGTAGGTAATTTTCTCTTTTAATTAACCTTGTTTTGATGTGAAGAAAGAAATCAAAGCTCCGGGATTTTCCTTGGAAGTTCCTTGGAAGAAATTGTGCAATCTTGGCAGTATTGCAAAGCTTGTGGCTTCTCAGTGCAAAAATGAAGTCCCATTATAAAACATCATAAAAATATAGGCGGAAAATACAACAAACTTAAAAAATGAATCACAAACTCATGCATAGTAATATATTAAAGAGAGAAAAAACAAAGTTGACCCTGCTGAATCATGTTTATGTAGTTCAATAGTGACCGCGGAGAGCCTATAACTCGATTTGAAATATGGTCAACTACCTGTCACATTTGATCCTCACAACGCGAAACTGAACACCTGTGTCTTGTGAACTTTCATGTCCTTTTCTTTTGTCATTCCAAAAAAATATTCAGAAAACTTAATGTGAGAATGATGAGTCTTTCTCTTTTGAGGGAGGGACAATAAAGTACTGGCAGAAAATGTTGGACTACCACACTACTGTTCATTTTATACACTTGCCCCCACTTTGCTGATTGGAGATATATTGCTTGATGTGAACAAAGGAAACAATAGTGGATGTTTTATTGCTCATTGCTTTTATGAAGGCACCATAGTCAGAGGGCATTGGTCGAATAGCGACGTTGCTAGTAGTGAAAGTAAGCCTCTGTAATCTCAATATAAATAAAAATTACACTTTAAAAGTGGTTGTTCATTAAAAATTACTATAATAGGGAACTCTTGACCGAATGATTTTTTGGAATCACAAACTTCAGTAATGCTGTTCTAACTTGAGCTAAAAATCAGCATTCATTCATGAGATTGTCTTTTTGGATGATGGACAAAATGTAAATTATTCCAGGGTTTCACCATTATGTGAACTCAAGAAGTCAAATTTACATTAAAGAATATATAACAAAATAAAAGCTCAGCTATTCTAAGGATGCAAACATTATTCAATACTTTAGTAAGAAACAAATAATAAAAAAAGGATACAAAATTCAAATAAGGCGCAACTTTTTCACAGGACTTCAGTCTTATAAGTATGAATGTACCCAGATCACAAAGAAATGTTGGCAATATCTTTCGAGAGAGAGTATTGGACAAATAAAAATTGTGAAAATCCTGGGTATAGGATCAGGAAATGATTGGCTACTTCGCAAATGAAATACACACTGAATGTCAGAATGATTTTAAAAATGACAAAGCAACATATCGACGGTGTAAGTCGGCAATCAAATAACTCGTTTGCGGTGTCTGAAAATCTCTGCCTCTATGTTATTTTTTTAAAGGAGAACTAATTGGCATCATTCCTTGAAGTTAATGAAGAATTTTCGCCGCACGGAGAAGAAAAATCTCGGCAGTTTTAAAGAATTGCTGTTGAGTAGTTTTCCGTTTAAAAAATAAAATATGACAGAAAGTCTACGACGTCGCAAACCGAGTTATGTGATTGCCGACTTACACCGTTGATATGTGACATATAACAGGGAAAATTGCTGAAGTTGTTTAAGCAAAAATAATAATAAAGTGATATGTTTTGATTATGCATATGGCCATCGTTAATAATGATCGGAGGTAAAATCAATGAATACAAATGTTAAAAAATGTTGAAAATGCAGGCAGCCTGATTTCCTGAGCAATAACTTACAGTATGTGTTAGAGTAAGAAAGTAGGGGTTTATGTAATCTCAGTCTGGGTTAAACTTAACACCAGTCATTAAAAATTTTTAAAATGTCGACCTTAATTTTTAATTTTAATTGTTGATAATTCCTTACAATTATCATCTTGGCGTTAAAGTCTGCTCGATTTCCAGAGAGCTACCAGCTTCAGGACTGCAACTTTTTCACATTTTTTGCCATCTCTTAAAACTAAAAACTTAAGAAAAATTAATAAAAAATAAACAAACCAACAAAGAGCCCAAGTGAAGGTGGGGAACAAGGAATTGATAGGACCAGGAACCACAGGGAAAAGATTGGTGAAATCAGTCTGATTTCACAATTTTTTTTAGACAGAAGTTTCCCTAATTAAAAAAATGTAATATTCTCATGGTTTTGCGAGTGGGTATGTAATTTCAGAAAATTGTGAGCATACCTACGCAGATGAGCTTGTTTACTTTCATTGGAGGTAAACTATCTCAATAATTGGATCTTAATTTTTTAATGGAAATCTCTGACTAACAGAATTTGATTAATTTTGCAGATGAAATATTTATAAAAAATTTTTAGTGCAGAGCAACAGTTTGAGCATTAGAATCAGTCGATACAGTATCACAGAGAATAGAAGTGTCTTTATATTGAACAAAATATGAATACTTATAAAATACTGAATGACATTCAAATAAATTGGGAACTCTGAAATGCCTTCCTGTTAATGCACCAATTTACAGTCAAGGGCAGCACTAGGAGGTGGCATGGGAGCCTACCTTCCCTCCACAGAAAATTGTGTAAAAAAAGGGAATTGAAAATTATTTCTTTTATAACAAGTTTGAGGATGGAATGCCTCACTAAAATTTTTGGTTCTGTGGCTCATAAGAGCTGAGCATAGTATAAATTAGATTTTGATTTTTTTAAAGATGTTTATACTTTGGTACTTACTTAACTCCTATTTTAACACATTGTTTACACCTAGAAGTCCAAAAGTAAAAAATGAAATCGCAAAGAGGCTTTTTCATCCATAAGAATACTTTTCCATTATGAGTAAAATACAAAAATTAAACAAGAGTGAAACCATCTATGATACAAAGAAAAAATTATGGTTCCACTAGCTTGAAATTTTTCAAATTAAAGTATAGGTTGAAAATTAAAATTGAAACAATATTACATACATATTTTTTGTGATAAATTTGCCTGAGCTCAAATCCCTTTTTCAAATAAAGAGATCGAGCGCTATCATGACATTCAGTTGTTATTAACTCTACGGCAACATAGTGTTTGCTGGCACAAAATCGAAGGGCCTCATCCAGTAGACTGGAGGCAACTTTTTTACGTTGGTATCCAGAGGACACAGCCATGCGACGGAGCCATGCAAAATTTTCAAAATTACGGCTTTTCACAATTCCGACTGTTCCAATTATTTTTTTCCGATACTGTTTCAAGTCAAGGCTTAAACATCGAAAATGCTTCTGTGAGATAATGGAGTAATCAATGTTCTTTGGCGACGTAAAATTATAACAGGGTTCTAAAACTTCTGCAACCCAAAACCCTGTGTGATCATTAGACATGTAGACGCGAGGAATATTGGACAGATCACCCAACATTTCCATCGCTTTGAATGAATGTCCAGCGTAAATACAGCAGTACATAAGAGCGATAACAACAGGAATAGATGCAAAGCAAACACTAAACGGAAAACCAAAAAAAATAAACATTAGTGCAGACATTAAGACCATGAGTTCGAAAGTTATCTCACGTGTTAGGCCAGCAAAAAATGCAGCATTCACAGTTGACATTGTTCCTTCTTTAACAACCTCCTGACATTGCAGTTCATCTCCAGGTTGATAGTCCCGAATAACAATGTATGATTTCATAGCACTAGCCATTGCATCAATAGAAAAGAGAAAAACAGGAAGAATTCAGGGAACTAGGAAAACTTACAAAACTGAACACAAGGATTGCGAAAAGAAAGTCTGTTCTAATTCTAAAAATTGAGCCATTGGATTGCGTTATTGCGTGATTGTTTACGTTAACAGAATGAACAAAGTTAGGTTATGTTATTATTTACATTTTTCTGGCGCATGCGCGTTGATAAGAAATGTTGTATCACGGTGTGTGAAGACCTTGAGGTTTCTCCCTTTCGAAAGCTGAAGTAATTCATGTACAGTTCATAAAGTTCTCTCGTAATTTATCAGTGACTATTTCCAGATTTTTTTTTTCGTTTACACTGACTCATTTAGATCTTGACTTCGAACGAAACGGTTTCGATTTTAGAGACAATTCCATGACATCTTGAAGAACTCACGGTCGTTGCAGCTATGTTCCTTGTTCCACTTTTTTACGTGTTCTCATGATCTTTCGTTGTTAGTTCGGTCAAAGTTTCTCGGCTCGAAGTTCAGAAGCGTTTCAGTCGTAACGCCTAGCTTCTGAATGAGCTCGCGTGAAGTTACTCAACACGGTACAGTCGTGAATCAGCCAGGTTGTCATCAGTTTGGACTGATCTCTTTGGAATTTCTTTTCCTGCCCACGTAAGTTTATTATGTCTCATTTTATTTGCATTTCAATTAGGTCTCGCACAGAGTCATGACGACTGAGTTTCATCTGCCCGATAATATCCTCTAGCTGCCGCTGATAAGTACAACCCATTTCTATCGTCAACTTGTTGTGGGTATACTCAGCCTCGGGAACCGAATTCATCCTTTACAGAAGTTGCAATGATTATGCAACTTCATTTTTCCCAATTCATTATGAATAAACTAAATACTTACATGTAAACAAACTCTATGAATCAATAAAGTTGGTGTCATCTAAGTGCTTCTAAACGAGAACCAAGATTTTTCTACTTCCCCGAACTTCCCGATTTGATAAACTAAGCTTTAACATATGTGTGCTCATACAACACAGATTTTAGGTACATAATTGAGCTATTATACGTCTAATGCAAAGCATTATGAAGAAAAGAATGTCACCAGCTTGCAGATTACGAAAGAAGATTGCTGCATCAATTCGCTTGATTTGAACATCTAACATGTGGCCCTGTTTTTTAATATAAAGACTCACGATCTACTAGGGATCTACTAGTGAATCCTCCACTGTTTAAAAACCAAGAGTTATTCGTTGTAGCAGTATTTTCTTTCTATTTATGATCCTGAATGTGTCGATATTTTTTGATCAAGAATGACTTAAGCAATAGGAAGGGTTGGAAGCAGCTAGCTCGGGGGTGTGGGTATGCTAAACTTTTATTCATGGTCAGATTTCCTGCTTGCCAAGCCTCCCGCAAGCAGCCAACATGTTGCTGTCAGTGGCGTTCAGTAGGAGGTAGGAAGAACCTCTTTGCAAGTTAAATGTCAGCAAATGATCTATGAATGTGTCTTAGATCTCTCTAAATCTCATACATCTAACTGGCCAATGCTGCCTTTTCCAGTCCAAATTTCTGTATTATTCGTCAGTTATTTGAGGTCTCTTTGGTTTCTTCAGTATTCCCTTAGATGTCCTAGAACTGGAGAAAGAAAAGAAGTCACATCACCCTGAATGCGTCAACATCAGTTGGCCCATTTAGTTACCACATAAATTTATGTTGAATGATGCTGTTTTCTGATGTAACATTTGTCTCTTCTTCTCTCTTCAGCTCTAAACTGTAATTTCACCAAATATCACTGAGATGTATCAGTAGGCTTCAGAAATTCCTACCCCAAAAATACTTCAATGATTTCTTACGGATGTGTCAGTCGTCGGCGTAGGAAAGAGGGACCTTGGAGGTCGGACCCACTTTGCTCCCCACAATGCTTGCTAATCTCCCCATCCTAGATGAGTTGGACTAAGTTCAATAAAAATGCATCAAGTTTTAACGTAAGAGAGGATTGAAGTTTTATTTTCCCACAAGTCACGATGTCAAGCACTAGTATAAATGACTCTTCTCAAGTTCCTTGACCTTTGATATCTCATAGAAAAAATATACGACTATTCGACTGGAAAACTACCCCCCCCCCCCCTCAGTTTTTATCGCAATGTGACTTATTGCATTTCTGCCAAACTTGGTGCAGTTGTGACTATTGGGCATCATTGCTGCTCAGTACCACTGAGAGTAGGTAACTCGCTGCCCTCCATCCATTATAAATTATTATTGTTACACCAGAGTTTCGATTGCAGTGATTGGGAGTGGAGGTACTGCGGATATTCTGTAACTAAGCTATTTAGGCAGGAAAAATGATCAAAAAGGTGTATTTGAAAAGCCTCTTTAAAAACACTTGTGAAATTTTAAACAGACATGTAATAATTCGTTAAAAATAAATAAATTCCACTATTTTGGCAAACATCATTTCTAGAGGAAATTGTTTATTAAAGTTAGTGGCATAGAATCGCAACGTGTTTGGGCTGGGGATATATTCCATGCTCTTTAGAATCAGTAGCTCTGCCAGAGAACTTTTTGCCTGCTCCTCCCGATATTTTAAGGCGTCGTAAATGGCCTACAATTCTCGAAAAGAAGGGACTTTTGAGTCGTTCATTGAGGATTGAGACTGAAGCAAGTTCGGAAAAACCGCGGATAATTGAGACTCTACTTACCCCCGATTACCACTATTAAGGCCTCCTGAGGGTCTTTACTCCTCGAGAATGAGGGACTTTAAAGTCGTTCGTTGAGAATCCAAACTGAAGCAGTCCGAAGAAACCGCGGATGATCCAAATCGCGGATAATCGAGACTTTTCTTATCTACCACTGCTATGACTATAGCCCTCTGAATGGCCCATAGTCCTTGAGAATGAGGGACTTAAGAGTAAACCGAAACAAGTCCGGAGAAACCGCGGATAGTCCGAATCGCGGATATTGGAGCCTCTACTTCATTCGTTGAGAAACAAAACCGAAGATGATCCAAATCGCGGATAATCGAGACTTTTCTTATCTACCACTACTATGACTTTAGCCCTCTGAATGGCTCATAGTCCTTGAGAATGAAGGACTTTAAAGTCGTTCGTTGAGAATCAAAACCGAAGCAAGTTCGGAAAAACCGCGGATAATTGAGACTCTACTTACCCTCTATTACCACCATTAAGGCCTCCTGAGAGTCTTTAATTCTCGAGAATGAGGGGCTTTAAAGTCGTTCGTTGAGAATCAAACCGAAGCAGTCCGAAAAAACCGCGGATAATCGAGACTTCTCTTATCTACCACTACTATTACTATAGCCCTCTGAATGGCTCATAGTCCTTGAGAATGAGGGACTTTTAAGTCGTTCGTTGAGAATCAAAACCGAAGATGATCCAAATCGCGGATAATTGAGACTCTTTTTACCTACCTCTACTAATACTAAAGCCCCCTGAATGGCCTATAGTCCTTGAGAATGAGGGACTTAAGAGTAAACCGAAACAAGTCCGGAGAAACCGCGGATAGTCCGAATCGCGGATATTGGAGCCTCTACTTCATTTTAAATCGATCATAGCTCGTAGATAAGCGCTTTCCAATTATTAATGAATGGAAATGGTACCCGACGTAACCGTGCGATGTCCTCTTCCTCACCACCGTCACTTAGAGATGGATCGCTTTACTGCCGCGCTAAGGAAAAACGCCGTATGAACATTCGAGAGTTGCCAAATTCCCCTCCTGAAATATTGATTTTTGAGACGAAATAATGAATATTCCTACTTGAAATCTTCTGATACTTTAGATCACATCGCGAAGACAATTCTCTGGAAAATTGGACGGAAAATTTACGCAAGTTTTCCAGGAAAATTCGTGTTTTACCGAAAGAAATTTGGCAACGCCCAAAGGTCCATACGGCGTTCTTCCTTAGCACGGCAGTTTAAGCTCGATTCTCAGACGGTTTGGCGACCCTGGTTCTCCCACGTTCGCGGCACTCCGCCTTCGCCACCCAACATTTTGTTTGGCTCGCGGGCGCCAGTTTGGCGCTGCTTTCCATGTGAGCGAGGTCGATCCTTTCCGCGCTTTTTGTCCGAGTAACCGCGGGGTTTTTCACGTTTCCGCGTCCAGCAGCTCAACTCGAGGCCCAGGTACACTTCATCTCCTCTCTCTGCGTTTTCCGGCTTGTAGTCGTGTCCTATCGTTATATTCTTTCATTTAATCATAGAACGGCGCACGGTGGATCGAGTCAACAGGAGGGGTCGGACAAAATTTAGAAACTTTAAACGCTTATAACTCCGTTTATACAAAACTTTGAGGTTCTAAAACTGGTTCCGTTGGTTTCCTCGTCAAATTTGTAACATTACCACCCCTTAAAATTTAAAATGTGACAAAATGAACATCAAAATTGGCAGTTTTAGTCAAAAATTTCATGTCCGACCTCTCTAATTGACTCGATCCACTGTGCGGCGTGCCGAAAAGCATTATTCTCACGCAGATATCGTCGGATTCAACCATAATCAGCCTAACTTCATTGCTTTTTGCCCCAATCCTCTCATGTTTCATTTTGCAGTAGAGAACTGAGCAACATAACGCCTTGATACGTTCTCTGAATTTTCCGCCAATTATTTGGATAATATACCTACTCAAAAAATTTCAAGTCGAATGTTGCTTTGTTTTCTGGCGAAAAAATAAAACTTAAGAAGAAATCAGGCAACTCTAGCTGTAGCTGACCTGTTTCTCTCTATATTTCTACATATATTGTGAGTGATCAGCCCCATGTTAGAGGAAACCAAGTCAATGGAGGAATTAATTTGACGAGAGATTTTTTCGTGAGGGCCTCTCTTCCAGACCGTGTCGCAAATCGATAGTGATGAATCGAATTTTATCATTTTCTTTGAATCATGAAAAAATTCTCTAAAAATCTCATACAACATTATGACGTACGTAGTTTTCTCTAGAAGATGTATGCAAAATAAAATTTTGAAGTGCTGCTACTGAAATGCATGCTCCTCTAGTTTCACGCATCTTCGATTGCGAAATATCAGACTCTTTATATTAATATATATTCTTTATTTTTAAAGGCAGAAGATACCAACGTAATTTTTTTCTCTCCTTAAAAATTATTTTGTGAAAATCTCAAGCAATGATGTTCTCTCGTTTCCTTCTGAAAACGTAGAGTAGGTAGGAGCGTGAATTTCGAAACACCGCATTCGAAATACGTGCGGTTTCCGAGTTCAGCCATTGATTATACCTCTTTTTTGCGTACTGCATTCATGACTCCAATGTCCGACTTTCTATTTCCTTTTTTGATACTTAGTCACATACCTTCCGAAGTAATCTCTTACAAATTCTTTTCCTCTCTGTCAAAAAAGTGTTTTGAGGATTGGGGCTTCTCCGTAATACACAGAGGTATTCGCTTCCATCGGCGATTACTTTTATAAGCACTCTGAGGAATAGTTTTTACGTAGTTTGCCACCAAGAAAGCCTTAAGCTTATAAACATTGTCGACGCAAGAGCTATTTAAAGTTCGAGATCGGAATTACGCAGTTTTCAGGGAGCTTCGATCGTAAATAAACTGTACGAGTGTACGAGTCTGTTTTCCATGCGGACAGATGTGTGGAAAAAACTCGTTCTTCACACATCCCGTGGTTCATACTAACCAGGGTGCCGTGACTTCTATTTACTTTTCCTTTTGAATGGTCATAACCTTCGGAGGAAAGGACGGGTTTTTCAGTATTGCGTCTTTTAATATTTTAGGAGACATTTTTCGAATTGTCAACAAAAATTAGAACACTTTTTTGCTTTACTTGTCGCTGACAGATGATCCAGTCTTTTTAAATGCGGAATGAAATTGTTTTATTAATACCACTCTCAAGTATTCGAACCCTCTGTTAGAAATACTAAATCTCTTTGCCGTGCTAAGGAAAAACGCCGTATGAACCTTCAGGTGTTGTCAAATATCTTCAGGTATAATACGAATTTTCAAGAAAATCTGTGAATATTTTTCCTCTAAATTTTCGGACAATTTTTCACGCAACTTAATCGTAATTTTTTGAAAATTTCAAGGGAAAATATACACAACTTTCCTAAAAATTACATATTTTATCCGTGGAAATTTGGCAAATTTCGAAGTTCATACCAGTGGCGTGGCTTGAATTGCGATACATCGATTGTTATGCGATTTAAACCTATGAAAAAGGATCGATAAACAGGGTACACCTTAATAATCGATTCTTTACCATAGGTTTAAATGACATAACAAGCGATACATCGCAATTCACGCCACGCCACTGGTTCATACGAAGTTTTTCCTTAGCACGGCAGCTCTGGTACTTCAAATTTTCATCGCTCGAAGTGGATCAAAAAATCCGTACGATCTCGATTGCTTCATTTTCTCGATCCGAAAGTTCGTGGCCCCCACTGATCGTAAAATAAAGCGTGATAAAACGCTGTGTTCACGACTTCATTCGAGCCAAGACGCGTTGATTTGTCTCCGCTGCCAAGGAATGTGGGTTAAATGCATTTCATAGAATTTTAGCTTTCGCGTTTCAGTTCTTTCACGAAGGAGAGAAGATCGAAGATTGATTTACATCTTTTAATTCGTCATTTCCCAAAATTTATAAAGAAAGAAAGGAAAATTCCAATGACTTTAAATCTCTGTGCGCTCTTCATCTGTATTTAAAACGTCATATGCGGAGCTTACTCAAGGAGATGTCAAGTAGTGATTTCTAGGAGCACTCACAAATTTTGGAATAAGTCAAGTAGTGATTTCTAGGAGCACTCACAAATTTTGGAATAAGTCAAGTAGTGATTCTAGGAGCACTCACAAATTTTGGAATAAGTCAAGTAGTGATTCCTAGGAGTACTCACAAATTTCGGAATCAAATCACTCGATATTTCTTAAAGGAGAGGCATTACGGATAAAAGTTTGAAGTGATATTTTCGGGGGAAAAATACATATCTAATATATACATGACGCGTCGATTATTTTGAGTAGAACTCATCTTGTAGTATACTATTAAAAAACTTAAATACGAAAGCTTGTTTTTACCCTAATGTTTGAGTTTAAAGAGCGTCCGTGTCTCGAGTTTTTACGTAATTTCTCATTTTAAAAAAATCTCTTTTTTTCGGTATCACAAAAATGCCTTTGAATTCTTCCATTCGTGTTACCCTCGTCGTTCTGTGTTTCGTAGCTCACAATAGCTTCAAGAAACTGCTGCGCGAGCATCCGGACCTCGAAATTTTGATGGGAGTGTTTTGATAGTGTGACACAGGCAGTAGGATATTGTGTCCACCACACCGCGGGTGATGGGCCTGACACCGAGAAATTACAAACGATAGCCCGTTACACACGGTCAAACTAGAGGTTCAGTCTAGGGGCATCGATGCGAGTTTTGACTGTTGAGCATTTACAAAAAAAAAAAACATCTAAAACGGCAAAATTTTCACATTCTTCATCTAAAAATCAAAGAAAGCGATATGTTTCGTTGAGACAAGTTGATTCGGAGTTTTGGTTCGAAAGTCATCAGCCCGCTGACCTTTGAACCTCAACAGTCAACACCCGCATCGATTCCCCAGACTGAACCACTAGTTTGAACGTGTGGAACTCGCTATTAAAGCGCGCACCGTGCTGTGTGCGCAATGCGTGGTCTAAGGCGCTGATGTGCGTTTCACGTTAACTGACCGACTGCGCGACTGCACTGCGTTTGGCGCAATGCGAGAAGTATTCATGCAGTCTTGTAGGCGCTAGTGTTTCCCGCCGACCGCACTGTTCGGCGCAATGCGCGAAGTATTCCCTCAGTCTTGCAGGCGCTAATATGCGTTCAACGCCGCGCCGGCCGCACTGTGCTTGGCGCGATTATTCGAACTCGCGTTAAAATAATCGTGGCATCGAATAATGGGGCAATGAGGCCCATGCTGTGTTTCGACGTCGTATGAGCAGTCCAACGTTGCCTAGTTTCTTCCGATAAAATATTTTTCCCGATGAAAGTTAGGAAAGTTCTATATGTTCGCATTTTCAGATCGAATGGAGCCTTAAACAAGCTACGAATTTAAGCACTCTGATAACTTATTTTTGGGGCCTAATACCGTTCAAAAAAGTTCGGAAAAATTCAAATGAGCCACCTCTATCTTTCAAAAATGCCAGAATTTACCGAACAAGCTCATCACCAGATAAGAAATCAATTGAACTATTTATGAAATTAAAATCATACCATTTTAATGCACTATACTATACGTTATTAAAACTATACCATTATGTGTGTTCCAGGTGACCTTGTCTCTTTCGTCATCAGCCGAAAGTAGCTTTTCGCAAGGATGCCCACCGAAAGAGATCTGTGAAAAATTGTCTACGAAGCATTAAAAGTAGTCATGAAGTGTATTTTTGGATAGATCTTAGCAATTATCCACCATTCGGCACATTTATAAAGATCCTACGTCAACCGCAATAGCGAAAAGAGAAGAAGGGAAAAAAATAAAAGAAAATTAAAATAATCACGAATTATAATATTGTGCTTCAGTCCCTTAGAGCTCAGTATATCATTTTAAAATAAAATTCGACGGAGAGAATGTATCGTTCCTGAATCTCGTTTTTCTGACTCCTTCAAAACTAGTTTGCCCAGATAAGAATGAGATAGTGTCCGGGTGATTTCTCGCTTTGTGTCATCGCTGCAGAACTCATTTTCTGACGATTTTAAACTGCACATTTGGATGATTCTTGGTGGAATTGCAGAACTGCTCGTTAAGGTAAGATTACGCAACATGTTTTCCCGCTTTTCTCTTCTTCATCAGCAAAGCAAGTCTGCTCAGATACATTTTCTTTTAATAATTCTGTATAGTTACATTGTATTATTCTGAAGAAGGATGATGAAAACCAATTCAAACGACTCCTCTCAATGGTTCTTTTGAAGTAATATTCAACATTTCCCTGGAGACTTCCTCTTTCTAGGTGTAAAATCTCTGTTGCGGGTGCTTAAATCGCCTTCAAATTATTCTAGATGCAACTTCGTTCGACAGCCGTGTGAGAACGCATTATGAACATTCGAATGTTGCAAAATTTCTACTGATGATTTTTTTGGTAATTCGTGTGTGAATTTCTTCGAATTATTATCAACTTTTTTCTTTCAATTTTATAGAGAGTCTCTGGAAATCTCGAAGAGAAATATTTTTAAATTTTTCTGAAGATCGACGATTTGTCAGGAGAAATTTGGCAACCTTCGAATGTTTATACAGCATCCTTACCCGACCATGGCAGAATTGTCGCGATTTACGGTCTCACTGAAGGACTGCCATACCAAGGAAAAACGCCGTATGAACATTCAGATATTGCCCTATTTCCTCCGACAGAAAGATTATCTGATGGAAAATGTATGAATGTTATTTACTGGAACCAAGATACCTTAAATTAAACTGCGAGTAAAATTACCTGAAAAATTGGGCGGAAAATATGCACAAGTTTCCTTGAAAATTTTTATTTTATCTCAAGAATCGTGCGGTAATATCCTAAGGCTTCCTCCACCGTGCCAAGGATAAACGTCGTATCAGTTCTCAGCCGTTGCCATTTTCCTTTACATAAAACACGAATTTTATGGGGAAACCTGTGAATATTCACTGGAAAAAAAAACACATTGGATCTAGAGTCCAGACTCTTGAAAACATTGACAAGAAAATGGACTCTTGATTCAATCAGATCTAAGCTTAAATCAAAAGGAAATCCTTTTAAATTAAGAAGCTTGGTTCTTGATTTAAGCTTAAATCTGATTAAATCAGATATTTTTCTTGTCGATGTTTTTAAGAGTCTGGACTCTAGATCCAATGTGTTTTTTTCCAGTGTTTGTCTTACAATTTTTCACAGAATTTTGTTGGCAAATTAATCTTAATTATCTAAGAGTTTCATAGAAAATACCCATGTTTTTCCTCAAAAATTCATATTTTATCGCTGGAAATGTGGCAACATTCGGATGTACACACGTCGTTTTTCTTTAGCACGGTGGTCTACGGCGTTTTCTCTTGGTGCGGCAGAAGAAGTCCAGTGGCGTGGCGTGAATGATCGATTATCGATGTATCGCCATTTGAAGCTATTGTAAAGAATCGATCTCTAAGGTGTTCGCTGCGAACACCCTGATAATCGATCTTTTTTCATAGGTTTGAGTGGCGTATCAATCGATATATCGCAAATCACGCCACGCCACTGAAGAAGTCCGAAGTGCGTTTGAATAAAATTCCACCCGCGGAGGAAACTCAATTAATTCAAAACCGCACGCTCCAGATACTTAGCTTGATGTGTTTCTTCCATTTTTAAGTTCTCATTGTTATTCCTGGCACCGTCGTCAGTCGCTGGAATCATGTCCTTCCTCTTCCCCCTTTTCTTATTCTTTATTTATTTGTACTGAAATTAATTCATACCGTACCATAGGTCACTTTTCCGACCGCGGAATCAAATTTCCTTCGTCACCTCATCGCCTCATTCGCGTGGGCCGGACGCCGCACAGCGAATGAGTTTATCAGAAAAGTCGGACATGAAATTGTTGACTAAAACTGCCAATTTTGATGTTCGTTTCGTCACATTATAAATTTCAAGGGGTGCTTTCTGAAGAAAAGTTGACGAGGAAATCAATGAAACCACTTTTAAGACCTTGAAGTTTTGTATGAACGGAGTTATAAGCGTTTGAAAGTTTCCAAATTTTGTCAGATCTCTTTTGTTAACTCGATCCACCGTGCGCCGCGTCGTTCGTCGCTTCAAATCATAGCAATTTCACGACGCGCCGGCAGGCGGCCCAATCGCTCGTAAGGCTTCCCGTTAAGGTATGTGGCAGACCTTCGGAACCTTAATCGTTGTTGCCGGCTGTCTCGCACCAGAGACAAAAAGAGACCCTCCTTTGGGATCTTAGCAATGGCGGAAACGTTTACTTCACACTAATTGTGAGAAAAAAACTTCGTGCGTGGGACCCGAAGTTGAGGTCATGTGAATCTCTGAAGTTTTCGGATCACGCATCCGAAAACCTGAGGTCCAGCCGCTGAAGTTCGGGTCAGGAATCTGAAGTACTTTGGTAAGTACCGGAGTAATATAGATGTTGCATGTGTGAGGGATTTGCGATTTGACCATTGATTCTTATGTAAAAGTTCGCGAGAAACACGATGGTGCCACTGGTTCTCTGAAATCATCTCCCAAGCTCAAAAAAAAGCTTTCAAAGTGAGGCCAAAATGGAGGGGATATCCCACGCTATCCTGAGAGTCCACCTCTACATCAAAACAAACTCTCCATGCAAAGATAGGGAGCAAATACATTAGCAGTGATGCCGTGTTTTTAGTTTTGGAGTCTCCAAATAAAGTGGCAACCCTGCTTATTTATTTGCTCCCTATCTGTGCATGGAGAGTTTGTCTTGATGCAGAGGTGGACTCTCAGGGTAGGGCGGGATATCCCCGCCATTTTGGCCTCACTTTGAGAGCTTTTTTTGAGCTTGGGGGTTGATTTCAGAGAAAACCAGTGGCACCATCGTGTTTCTCGCGAAATTTTACATAAGAATCAATAGTCAAATCGCAAATCCCTCACACATGCAACATTTCCATTCAGATGTGTGACCCGAACCCTTCGGTATGTACCGAAGTACTGCAGTTGTGAATCGGTGAGAATGAAAACACACCAACTCGGAAAAATGAAAATAATCAAGACACACACAAAGCTGCTAAGTAGGTGAAGAGTTTGGTTTTAGAAAAAGATTTTTGCTGCCGAAAGACAAGTACTTATGTACTCTTTAAAGCTCAAAGTTGGAACAGATGCGCTAACTTCAATGACCTTTATGTAAACTAACTGTATAATGGAAATTGGGCATTTTCGAGTTACCGAGTTGGTGCGTTTTCGTTCTCACTGATTCATGTCTGACCTGAACTGCGGCAGCTGGACCTCAAGTTTTCGGATGCGTGATCCGGAAACTTCAGAGATCCACATGACTTCAACTTCGGGTCCCATGCACAAAGTTTTTTTTCTCCTTGTAGAGATCAGTAAGCCGAGCAAATCCGAAGAAATGGTGGTTTTCGCAAGATTTGCCCACATGATTTTGTCACATCGCAATCTGCCCGGGCAAATCCATAAGTCTGCGTTTGTTGTGGAGTCGGCTCAAAATTTCGTGGACTTTCGCGATCCGCCTAAGCATATCGCCATGAGCCTAGGTTTGGGTATTTGCCCGTAACATATACTAAAACGAGATCCATATGAGAAGGCAGTAAGTGCTCAAAAATTAAAGTCGTTTCAAGGAAAAAAGCACTTAGTCTCGAGTTTTCCGCGCGAAGGCTGCTGCTTTGAGTAAAATGATACCTTTCTGTCAATTTCTAACCATGACACGGAAAAAATTAAAGTGCTGATGTAACAATTTAATTGCTAAAAAAAAAGTGACTGCAATGTTTCAACGTAGATTTTACACAAAAAATGCTACTTTAACCACCATTGTGAGCTAAAAGTACCATTTTTTGTTGTAAAATCTACGTTGAAACATTGCAGTCGCTTTTTTCAGCAGTTGCATTGATAAATCAGCAATTTAATTTTTTCCGTGTAGATTTTGTTTGTGTTGTGTCAAGAACATGAAATGAAACAGGCCCTTTGTTATTGTATGTTCGAAACTGTAATTCGTAGATTTTTAACCGCCATCCTCGGTTTTTAACTTTTCTCCCGAATCTGAGCGACATCTCACTAGCAGCATGGAACGGAGCACTGCGAGTTCACTCCTCGCGCCATCGCGCCTTCAATTTTGCACACGCAACACGGACATCCATCAAGTACGAATAGTTGTATCTCTGCGCCGTCATGAACGCGCGTCCTTTCCCTCGTGTTATATCCATATCGAGTCCGTTTCGTTCGTCTTATTGGTTGTAGTGCTTCAAGGGCTATGTGAGCAACACAGCCGAGGATAGGAGAGAGCGTCTCGTTTTTAATTTTTCTTCCCGAATCCTCGCGTACGTGTAGTAACTCTATACGAATACGTTTATCTCTGCGCTGTTTTTCATGCGCGTCGAGATCTCGTGAAAAATTAAATTGCCCGTAAGTTTTTAATTTGGCAGCAGCTGATGTGGCTTAGTTCCGTTTTGCTAAACGCGATCCAAATGGCTTGCATTTTGCAGAAAGGAACCATGAGTATTCCAATGTCGCTAAGACTGTGCAAATTTTTTTACCTTGCAAGTAAGTATAAACTGATTATCTAAACAAGTTTTATCTTTACCACGTATAAACTATAAATTCAATACGAAAATTAGTATGGTAGATTTAACTTTTTGCAAGGTTTCAGTAATTTTATTGCAAGCAATGTATAAGCTGCACAATCTTAGCAATAATCTCTTGGTTCCTTTTTGCAAAATGCAATCTAAATATAGTTACGATCTTTCGTAAGGGAAACGACGAAATGGATTACATTCTGCTATAAGGAACCACCGTCTCTAGCTCTTCTGTTAAAGCACCTCTCTGCATAGGGAAACCAATGGCACATATGTTGTTTCTGAAATGAGCCAGAAATAGTGGTTCCTTATTGCAGAATATCGTCCAAATGAACTACATTTTGCAATGAGGAACCACTCTCTCTGGCTCTTCCATAAAAGCTCCTTTCTGCACAGGGAACCAATGGTAAGTATGTTGTTTCTGAAATGGACCAGAAATAGTGGCTACTTGTTGCAAAATGTAATCCAAATATAGTTACGTTCTTTCGTAAGGGAAACGACGAAATGGATTACATTCTGCAATAAGGAACCACTATCTCTGGCTCTTCTGTTAAAGCACCTTCTGCATAGGAAAACCAATGGCACATATGTTGTTTCTGAAATGGACCAGAAATAGTGGTTCCTTACTGCAAAATGTAATCCAAATATACCCAGAAGAAAATTGAGCGAATAGCGTAACAAACGTTTCTCTTGGTCCATTCATCAAATCGTCGGGAGCGTCTCTGGAGATGAAGCGGTGCGGCCGGGGCGGCGCGGCGGAGTGCAGGGAAATCTGTTTATTTTACGGAAATCACGAATGAATAAGAATCTAAATATATCCGAGTGGGCCGCGGGTATTTTATTTAAAAGGAGAGGGGGAATACTGCCGCGCTAAGGAAGAACGCCGTATGAACATTCGAGAGTTGCCAAATTTCCCTCGATAAAATGTTCATTTCTCAGGAAAGTTATGAATATTACCCTCGAAATTTTCAGGACTTTTTGGTGGAATTGCGAGGAAAATTATCTGAAAAATTAGAGGAAAAATATCCATAAGTTTACCAGGAAATTGTTGTTTTATCAAAGGAAATTTGGCAACGCCGAAAGGTTCATACGGCGTTCTTCTTTAGCACGGCAGAATAAGTGGCGAGGCCCGGGCGGATTACTGAAAGCTGGCCGCGCGGGGCGATCCCTACTCCTATGCTGCCGTGTTAAGGAAAAACGCCGTATGAACATTCGATAGTTGCCAAATTTCCTTCGATAAAATGTTCATTTCTGAGGAAAATTATGGATATTTTTCCTTGAAATTTTCAGGAACTTTAAATCAAAATACGAACAAAATTCTCTGACAAATTGGAAGAAAAAGATTTATAAACTTACATAGGAATTCGTATTTTATCAAAGGAAAGTTGGCAACACCTGAAGGCTCATACGGCGTTTTTCCTGTGTACGGCAGTATGGAGAGAGGGCATTTGTTTATGTTGCGAGATGATGTCATCTCCACCTATACGCGCCGGCCGGGCCGCGGCGGGAAGAAAAATAAGAGCGTATATTTATATGGACTGAGAAGCTGCAACCAATCATTTTACGCCCAACGTCCATGCCAACACGGTCATCACTCCGGATCGGGCTCAACGCCTGCACTTATTTTCATCATCATTTTTCACACTTTCGAATATTTTTCGACGCGTTTCGGCACCGAGTGCGCCTCTCCGTCTCCCGACCAAGACGTCAGCGCGGATTTCGGTCGTTGTTGCCAAAAAGTCCTGAAAAATCATTGCTCCCCCATATAGCCCCTCGTAAAATAGTCGATTTTATCGCCTAACCTGGCAGCCTTGATTTCAGCCCACTGCGATTGTAACGCTTGAGCAAAATGAACTGCGATTACCAATATAGTACCAATTGGACCGCGTTAGACAGAAAGGTACCAAGCCATTCAGCTATTGCGAAATTTAACTGCGCAATTTGACCTTTTACCTGAAAACCATTGTGCGGATTTTTGTGAAAATTTCAGTGAATTATATGCAAAGTGCGAAGCAAAGTTATTTAAAATTTTCAAAGGAATCCGCACAAACGTTCCCTTGTAAAAAATTAAATTGCTCAGTTAAAATTATAGCAATAGCTGATAAGGCTCGGTTCCTTCCTGCTAAACGCGGTCCAATTTTTGGGGCCCTACACAGTAAGCACACTGGAAAAAAAAAACACATTGGATCTAGAGTCCAGACTCTTGAAAACATTGACAAGAAAAAATACTCTTGATTCAATCAGATTCAAGCTTAAATCAAAAGGAAATCCGCTCAAATTAAGAGGCTTGGTTCTTGATTTAAGCAAAAATCCGATCGAATCAAGAGTATTTTTTCTTGTCGATGTTTTAAAGAGCCTGGACTCTAGATCCAATGTGTCTTTTTTTCCAGTGAAAAGTAATTGGCAGTTTGTGTTATTATGAGAAGTAGAACACGCCGTAACCAAAACAGGCGGTTAAAATTGTTAGTATGGTTTTGGTTACATTTACCAAAGCCCTGGATTGAAAATTCGCAACCTCTTTTGAAACCAGATGCGACCGCACGGATCGAACTAGGATCCAGCATGTTGCTCCGTGAGCTTAAGTGTTTTTACGAATCGGATAGAAATTATGGTAGTTCCTACTTGCAAAATGTTCTCTAAAATTTTTTTTATTCTCTGCTTTTATCAACTTTTCCCTTGATTTACAAGATTTTTTTGTATGTTACAGGTAAGAAAGAAGTTTTTCATTCCTCTCACCATTCTTTACACCAAGTCGTCAATTTGTAAGTTTCATGTTTTTTTTTATTTTATTTTCTTCTCTTTCTGAGTGCGTTGGAGAGAGTTCTTGAACAAACTTACGTACGATAGTAAGAAATTCCAGTTATCTAGAAATGCCGTTGAAAGCTTTCCTTGCCGCTCTTCAAGAAAAAAGGTTGAGAGTTTCCCAGTTCTGTACCGGATGAGTCTAGTGTATTTTGAGCCGCTGAATCTCAAAATAACCAGAAATTATTTTCACCACCTTCCAGTTTTTCAGAAAAATCACCCTTCTCTCAAATGAATTCCCCTACATCTTGAGAAGCAGCTTAGGTTAGGTTCAAGTTAGTCCAAGATATAATAGCGCTTCTCTGGACGCCTGGAGGGAAATGGAGGAAAATCTGAAGGCATATTCAGATCCAGTGACACAGAATACACCATAATCATTCATCCACTGATCACGAAAATTCTTAACTTTTTTGCCTAGAAAGTGGCAAGGAAAGCTTTCTCGGGAATAACTGACTATCTCGGAAAACTGGCGGGTGATAGAAAAAGACGGAGGTTGTTTTTTGACTCGTTATCAAGGGGACAATGGTACATTATCCCAAGCGTGGGACATTTTTGACCGACTCGAGATATTTTAATGGAACGTCCTCTGTAAGGTGTCAGCAAACGATGGAAGGAGAATACTGCCGTGTCAAGTAAGAACGCCGTATGATCCATCAGGCGATGCAAAAAATTTTTTCGACAAACCACGAATTCTCAGGAAAATTTGTGAATATTTCTCCTCCAATTTTTAGGAGTATTTCGTATTCGTTCGTAGTTCGATCTAAAAATTCTAAAAATTTCAAGAAAGAATATTCATAACTTTCTTGAGAAATAAATATTTCAAATAAGTCATTTGGCAACATTCGAATGCTCATACGGTGCTTTTCCTCAGCACGGCTGTATAAGAAGCAGCATGGTTTCCGAAAGTGGTGGGTGTGCGTGGCGTGTGGTGGACACAACGACACGACGGGACGGGCAACTGCGTTGACTTCCTGTTGATCAGTTCCGCCTCGTTTGTCATTTGGCGCCCAAGTCTCGTTTTGCGGAGCAAACCACCTCCGTCATTGCCCAGTATCCGCATTAGAACCAATCCTACCCAACGTAGTCCAGGCAATTGGGCATCAAATAATCTCTCGGGAATAATTTTCCCGAAAACTTCTTGAAGAGCGATTCCTATGCATTTTTTGAACGTTGAGTCCGAATTTCGCATTTGTGTACAGATATTTCCGCCGTACTAGCTGCCATTTTGAAAAAATGGCCCAAAAATTACCTACAATCCCGTTTTTTGAAAATATCTCGCTTATTTTTGATGTTTTAACCCGACGTTGTTATTTTCAAAATTAAGGTACATACAATTTCGAAGAGAATGAATTCTTATCAATTTTTCGTAACGCCATCCTCGGTGTCAATAGCGGTGATGTTAATCGGAAGTTGGGCACATACCCTGATGCCTGTGACGTGACGTCGCGCGAGGGTTGCTGTCGATTTTGGGGTATCGTGACGTCACACTGAAATTCTGAATTATGACGTACATACCCTGATGCCTGTGACGTGACGTCGCGCGAGGGTTCCTGTCGATTTTGGGGTATCGTGACGTCACACTGAAATTCTGAATTATGACGTACATACCCTGATGCCTGTGACGTGACGTCGCGCAAGGGTTGCTGTCGATTTTGGGGTATTGTGACGTCACACTGAAATTCTGAATTATGACGTACATACCCTGATACCTGTGACATGACGTCGCGCAAGGGTTGCTGTCGATTTTGGGGTATCGTGACGTCACACTGAAATTCTGAATTATGACGTACATACCCTGATGCCTGTGACGTGACGTCGCGCAAGGGTTGCCGTCGATTTTGGGGTAGCGTGACGTCACACTGAAATTCTGAATTATGCCGCACATACCCTGATGCCTGTGACGTGACGTCGCGCGAGGGTCGCCGTCGATTTTGGGGTACCGTGACGTCACACTGAAATTCTGAATCATGACGTCACGCTGGCGAAGTCGTCGAGCGGGGGCGCGGGAAGCTGCGGAGCGAGGTCGAGCATCCGCGAACGGAACGATGGAGTCGCAACGTCTTTATTCACCTTCGAGTGACGTCACCACGTATAAATAAAACGACTCGCGGAGCGCGGCTCGACTACGACGACGATCACAACGCGAACACGCACCGCGCGCCGCGCGAATCGTAGACACTCACGCATCTTCTTTGGCTACGGATACAGGGTCACAAAAGTGAATGACCGCCAGGCTGAGGAGATCGAGAGTCACAGAGGCACCCAGACCTGACGGCAGGGAAAGCTTTTAATTGCGCTAATTAATTTATGTGGCCCAGGAAGTTCGTTTGGCTCGCGAAAAACAGTGACGCTTTGCAATGGACTCGTTTTATCCTGACGTCTTGACGTCTATGCCTCTTACGACCAGAGACAATATGTTTTAGAGACGATGCACTGGAAAAAAAAACACATTGGATCTAGAGTCCAGACTCTTGAAAACATCGACAAGAAAAAGTACTCTTGATTCAATCAGAATCTAGCTTAAATCAAAACCAAGCCTCGTCTTAATTTGAGCGGATTTCCTTTGATTTAAGCTTAAATCTGATTGAATCATGAGTCCTTTTTCTTGTCAATGTTTTTAAGAGTCTGGACTCTCTAGATCCAATGTGTTTTTTTTCCCCCAGTGTGCTCTCACAATCTAAGCACTGCGGAAAATGATTGTTGAAATTGATAGACAAAGCTATGGACTAAGAAGACAAAAGGGATTTGGAGGGATCCTATCGGTGGAAGCGGGAGGCTGCAACGGACAAAGGAGGTATATTAATAGACTAACTAACGGCAACCCACGAGAGACCTTTTAGTTAGTCCTTCATTTACCCCCTTAGTTTATCAGAACCCCCCCCATTTCAACCAATAGGATAGCTCCATACTCGCTATGTCTTCTTTGTCTATCACTTGTCTATCAATTTCAACAATCAGCCCGCTGTAAAAGACAGATGTAGTGACTACGTTATTCGATACACGTGAATGTAATATCGAATTCACAAAGTGGTTCAAACAGAAACAAATACATTCAAGTTTCATTCTTGGAGTTTATTTTGCTACAGGATTGCGATTCCGCAGTCATTTAATCTTAAAGCCACTATCGAAATGTGGCTGCGTCTTTCTTGTCGCAATTCGAGCGAAAATTTCAAATTTTCGAAATTTTTTCGAACTTCGTCAAATGGAGCTACTGGGAAAGTACTGAATTTTTCTCTTGAGGCGGTACTGAATTTTTTGGGAATGTACTGAATAAATACTGTGGAAGTACTGATTTTTGGCCTTTTTAAAAAATTCGAAATGTAAGTGTTTGATATGTGTCACTTGCTCCTCTGTAGATTCCTGAAAATTGGCCTGAATCGAAATCCGTACAATCGGTCAAAATTTTAGCGTCTATGTGTCCACAACTGTGGAAAATACCTAATTTATATTTTCTGACGTCACTTCATTATCCCCAATTTATATTCTATTTTTATTCAATGACTTGGCCACGCCCCGGTGGCGCTTATTGCGTGATCGAAACTGAACGACCGAGTAGCAATGCGGCTCTCCTTGTACACTGGAATGGAAAGAAAAAAAAGGGGGAAATTTTCTTGTCGTGAAATAAGCGAGCGACAAACTCAGAAATTATAATTTAGTAGTAAGAGCATTCGTAATTTGGATGCCTATCTGCTCCAAGACAAAATTTGTAGACACTGTGACTTAACTTGATTGGCATCCTGCCTATGTTCTCACCGCGGTGCTGCAGGCCTGGATTTTCTGGTATTTTTAAACATGTAGGTAACAAAAAATATCGGAAAACCTTGTAAAACAATAGTTTTTATTGTAGCTTTGGCTAGGTTGCCGGCTGTCTGGAAAACCGGAAAAGTCAGGGAATTTGAGGGAAAAGTCAGGGAATTGACTGGACAACTTCAGCCGATTCCATTTCAGAGAGCGCGATTAACCACTACGCATCTCTCTCTTCAGTTTGAATGTTAAGAAATAGAAACGTCCGGAGTTTACAGAAAGCCAGCGCATCAATGCAAAAAAAAGGAGGGACTAATAAAAAATGAGTGGAAGTTTCGTTCGAAGATCAGGGAAAGCAGGGTGTCTACAAGTCCGGAAAGCCCGGGGATAGTGCTGATTTTTAAGGGCGGTCCGGAAGTACTGAAAAAGTGCAGAAATTTTGCAAAAATGTCCGGAATTTTTTGTCATTTTTGTCGCAATTTGAGCGAGAAATTCAAAATTTTGAAATTTTTCAAATTTCGTCAAGTGGAGGTACTGAAATAGTACTGAATTTTTCAGTTGAGGAGATACTACATTTCTTGGGTATGTACTGGAAAAGTACATTAAAAGCACAGATTTTTGGCCAGCCTGTTTTAGTAGACACCCTGGGAAAGTTAAGGAAAGTCAAGGAATTTGAAAATGTTTGCACTCGAAGAAATAAAGGAAACCCTGTATGAACTCGTATGTTCCAATGAAGATTTTGCCAGCACTCTATAGATGTAGGTTCGTCGTCGAAGACATACGTCGCGTGCATTTTAAAGTCGTTTCTTGGCATCGGCAGATTAATATCACAGATCATAAAATCCTTAGGTAATTCACATCATTATCGAGGTCATCGAAATTAGACTTGTTTCCCTGGTACTGAGCCAAAATGTTATCCTTAAGTGTCTTCTAGAGAACAAATTTACATGCTTATCTTGATTCACGTATGCTTAAAAAAAGTTAGAAATACAGAAGGAAAATAGTGTGTTTTCTTTTGGAAAACGAACTATAACTGTGTTCTAAGCTGGAAATGTAGTCGGGGTGATTTCATGGCAAATGCACTGTTTCGTCGATCACATTTCAAAAAGTTCTCATGGGTGTCAAATGTTGATGATGACGAATCATTTAATTGATTGTACCGTGCGAATTTTTTTTTAATATACAATGCATAATCTCGTACCTTTAATAAAACAAATATACTTGAGTAAAAAATTCTAAAAAAAAATTCACTGGTGAATTGATTTAAAAAAATGTAATCTTCAACCCAAAAGTAAGAAATCATAAACAACATGTTTCTATCTGAACTTAAGGAACCGTTTTCTCTGGTGAGGCGTAATTCAAAAATGCACATAAAATTGCACATAGACAGTGAAACTACCAGATCGCGTATCTCGGTTAGCGACGTTGCAGACTTCCTGTCATGTTTGATTTTTTAAACGGAAAACTACTCAACGTCAATTTGTGATAACTTAATAGATTTTTCTTCGCTGTACGAAGAAAATCCTGTGAAAACTATGAGGTGTGATATCAATTCGTTCTCCTTCGAAAAAAATAAAACGAAAACAGAGATTTTTAAACACCGCAAACGAGAAACGTGGTCTGGTAGTTTCACCGTCGATATCCTCTTAGTTCATTGACATCGGTTTCAATTGTCTTTGTGCAAAATTGACAAATTGCAGCAAAGTTGAGTAAATACACATCACTTGCAAGCTCCATAACGTAACATGAAACGTGAGACACACGCTAATTTCCTTTTTCAATTTGCAAACGGTGTAGGTTATTAAGTGACGATTGAAAACAAAATTTGAAACCGCGCATAGCCAACTGACATTAATATCAGTTCCTTTACGCAAAACGGGCTGTTATTAATACTTTAAAACAGCTATTTGGACCACTTTTAGCAGAGAGGAACCAAGCCATATCAGCTATCGCCAACTTTAACTGGACAATTTACTTTTTTACGAGAGAGCGTTAGTGCGGATTCCTTTGAATATTTTAATGAATTTGCTTCGTACCGTACAGAAAATTCACTGAAATTTTTACAAAAATCCGCACTACCGTTTTCATGTAAAAACTGTAATGCCCAATTGGATTTGGCAATAGCTTATGTGGCTTGGCTCCTTTCTACTTAACGAAGTCCATTTGAATCAGTGAGAACGAAAACACGCCACTTCGAAAAAATGAAAATTAGCAAAGACACACAGAAAACTGCGCAACAGGTGAAGAAGTTAGCTTTAGAAAAATACTTTTGCTTCCGAAAGACAAGTACTTATGGACACTATAAAGGTCCAAGTTGGAACAGATGCGCTAACTTCAATGACCTATGTGTAAATTAACTGTGTTTAATGGAAGTTGAGCATTTTCGAGTAACTGAGTCGGTGTATTTTCGTCTGTTTTCGTTCTCACTGATTCATTTACCCTACAGTTTGACCGCAGTACCAACTAGATTCTGTAACTTTATAACAACCGTTCGGATTCAATCAGACTGATTAAACTGATTAACTGTCTGATTAAAGAATCAGCATGTAGACCTTGGTTTTAGTGGAATGCTCTCTCGTACATTAGCTGCCAACGTATTTTCTCAGTCTTCGTCATATCTTAAATATCAGTTAATCATCACCGATAAAAGACGCAAACCGCGCCTCCGATGATATGCCCTCAATTATTATGAATGTCGCTATTGTTACAATGACCAAGCAGCGACACTAATCCATCGGCAATAAGCATAAAACAATAGGACAGGCGTGACATCTTTAGTACCAAACCAGCGGTGGATTATTAGTCGATGGACAATCATTATTACCAATTAGCCGTGTCAGACTGTTACAATGATCACTTCTTTACGCTGATGAATCTGCAGGAAAGAAATCGATTAGTATAAGTGCGCATTTTTATGCCTAGGCGTTGATCCTACGTGAATGAGGAACAGGGTTGCCGTCGCGGGTAACACGGAAAATTCCAAATCTTCAATGGAGATGTTGCATGTGTGAGGGATTTGCGATTTGACCATTGATTCTTATGTAAAAGTTCGCGAGAAACACGATGGTGCCACTGGTTTTCTCTGAGATCAACTCCCAAGCTCAAAAAAAGCTCTCAAGTTGAGGCCAAAATGGAGGGGATATCCCACCCTACCCTGAGAGTCCACCTCTACATCAAAACAAACTCTCCATCCAAAGATAGGGAGCAAATACATTAGCAGGGTTCCCGTCTTTCAGTTTCGGAGTCCCCAAATAAAGTGGCAACCCTGCTAATGTATTTGCTCTCTATCTTTGCATGGAGAGTTTGTTTTGATGTAGAGGTGGACCTCAGGGTAGGGTGGGTTATCCCCTCCATTTTGGCTTCAACTTGAGAGCTTTTTTTGAGCTTGGAGGATGATTTCAGAGAAAACCAGTGGCACCATCGTGTTTCTCGCGAACTTTTACATGAGAATCAATGGTCAAATCGCAAATCCCTCACACATGCAACATCTCCATTGTTGATAATGGCAAATTTTTATTGATACGGAGAGGAATTGGCGAGTTTTTGCGTGGGCTGATAACACCGTAGCGTGGAAGAGGTGTCATCGTGGAGTGGCGATTCCAGCAAGGTGGTAACAATGTTAATACTCCAATTATAGCCATCGAATCTATCGATTTTTGGGGAGACAGGGTGTTTGTAACAAACAGTTAAATGGAGAAAAAACAGTGTTGCCAACTTGCAATTATTGCCACTGTCATAGTGTCTGACGGAGCCTTCTGAGCCATGTCGAATGCCGCAGCGCTGCAACGTGGCCCGAGTCAATGGGTCAAATGGGTGAGGTCGAACAATATTTGGAAACTTTGAAAGCTCAAACCTACGTTCATACAAAACTTTAATGGTTTATTAGTGGTCCCATTGGTTTCCTCGCGACATTTCCTTTTAGAAACAATTCTTAAAAGTTAAAGTGTGACGAATGAAACGTCAAAATTTGCAGTTTTAGTTACAAATTTCATGTCCGACCTCCCTGATCGCCTCAATCTACTGTGCGCCGCGCAGTTAGGCGTCAGGCTGTCTCCTGTTTCGCAGACGGAACGCTTTTCGCCGTGGAAGTCCTCCGCACGTTTCTCCGACTTGACGCGGCGCCACGGTCAAATCCATGCGAAAATAAACATTTTCATCACGTCCAACTCAAATTCAAAACTCTCTCAACTGATTTTTCGTCACATTAATTTTTTCATGGGTCAGTATTACGTTGGTTATTGATTTCAGTGTACGAACGAGCGAAACGGAATGATACCATGCCAATAACCAGGTTCCTCGTCAAATATCAAAGAAAGAATTGGCCTTCCGAAACACAAAACGGCTTTTTAAGCTATCCACAGCAAAAACGCTAAAATTTCATTCGTGATTTTGCATTTTCCTTTCACACATACTACACTGGAAAAAAAACACATTGGATCTAGAGTCCAGACTCTTAAAAACATCGACAAGGAAAAGTACTCTTGATTCAGTCAGAATCTAGCTTAAATCAAGAACCAAGCCTCTTAATTTAAGCGGATTTCATTTTGATTCAAGCAAAAATTCGATTGAATCAAGAGTATTTTTTCTTGTCAATGTTTTCAAGAGTCTGGACTCTAGATCCAATGTGTTTTTTTTCCCAGTTTATTCTTTTATGAAAGACACCAATATCCTCTCAGCTCCATTTTCTCAGTTTGAGTTCTCAGTAGTCTGCCATAAGTACTCAAGAATTTTTGAAGATGAATGCTCGTTAGTTTTTGTGTAATAAAACATTTTGTCAGGACAAAATTGGAAATATCGATAATGGAGTTCAGGCGTTGCTGCCTTGGACGGCAGTTATGATGTTAGCCACCGCAGTACAGCCGTGCCAAGGAAAAATGCCGTATGAATATTCGAGAGTTGCCAAATTTCCTTCGATAAAATGCCAATTTTCGAGGAAATTCACGAATATTTTTCCTTTAAATTTTCAGGAACTTGAAGTGATATGGCGAAGAAAATTATCGAAAAAATTGGTTGAAAAATATTCATAAGTTTACCAGGAAATTTGTGTATTATCAAAGAAAAGTTGGCAACGCCGGAAGGTTCATACGGCGTTTTTCGTTAGCACGGCAGAGTAGTGCATATCGTGGTTTTTCCATCTTGGTTTCATCCAATCCGTGGTAAAAATTGGCGAGAAGAGCTGCGTTTCAAAATACCATAGAAATTCTTATAGCCGGCTAAAAAAGGCTACAAAAAATCATATAGCTGGCTGTAGAATGCGGAGAAAATCATACGGTCGGGCTATACGAAGCGATAAAAAATTATGCTGCCGGGCTATAGTTCCTATCGGCGGGCTTTACACTTCATCTCCTGGCTGTTGCTTTTTCGCCATCGATTATGAAAGGCTATAAGAAATTGTGTAGAAATTCGTGTGCGTTGGAAATTATTAAGTTTGATACGGAACCACCTTAATATTTACAAAACGCACCATATATTTTCCTTTAATACGTATTTTTTTTCATCAATTAAAATGAGAATAATCCATACAGGATGTGCAAACATTTCAAAATCATGAGTTGAATAACGCTGACTCCGCCAGATTAAATATTAGAGCCTAACACAAAGCGGAGCGGCGCGGCGCGGCGACGCACTGGCGCCTACAAACCTAACAGGGATACTTCACGCATTGCGCAACGCGTGAAGTATCCCTGTTAGGTTTGTAGGCGCCAATGCCGCGCCGCAGCGTGCCACGGCGCTTGAAGCAACTATTTCACACCAGAGGTATTGCACAGTATCATACGAAACTGAAGGCGCTCTAATATATTAGGAATGGCAGGCATCCATCAAAAGTATGGAACTTTCCTCGCAAAATAAATCAAGATACCACGGCCCAAAAAGAGAGCAGTGGTCCAAAAACTCACTAAGTCCTAGCATCCGTAATTAGTGACGTTTAGCATACACTTTATCGCCTGACTGTGAGTTGCTTAATTCGGCTATAAAAGGCTAAAAGAAATTGTGTAGCCGGCTATAGAAGCTATTGGAAACTTACAGCCGGCTGTAGGTCTATGGTATTTTGGAACACAGATTCTATTACCAATTTTTACCAGGGATTTTTAAGTCGAGCATTTTTCCTAGGTATTGAATCATGGCCTGTGGAAGAAGAAAAGTTCAAACGGTGGATGGAGCTGTGTCTTTTGAAGGCGATTCTCCATCGGGATTTGACGCTGAGACTTAGCGTTCGACAGATCTCCCGCCTTCAAAAAACGATCGTGCGACGTATGCCCGTAGCTAAAGTATTTATTCTGAGAAAAACTAATACCACTTCTCTCTCCGTCCCTACGATTTCTGGCAATTAACCTTCAGGCAGGCGGCATCTGAGAAGTATTAAGAAAAGAGCAAGCAAAAAAATGCGCCATTTTTTCTCTCAGACGGATTTAACCAGAAAGTCGCCTAACTGTACAAGACGTTGCCTGATTTCCTTTAAGGTTCTGATTTTGTAACGGAAAATGAAGCAACATTCTCACTCAACATTTTGTGAATATTTTCATCACAATCTAGGAGAAACTAATGAGAAGTTTCGAAACGGTTCGTTGTGTAGTTAGCTATTGAAAAGTCAAAACATGAGAGGAAATCAGGCACATTGGAAAAAAAAACATATTAGATCTAGAGTCCAGACTCTTAAAAACATCGACAAGAAAAAGTACTCTTGATTCAATCAGAATCTAGCTTAAATCAAGAACCAAGCCTCTTAATTTAAGCGGATTTTGTTTTGATTCAAGCAAAAATCCGATTGAATCAAGAGTATTTTTTCTTGTCAATGTTTTTAAGAGTCTGGACTCCAGATCCAATGTGTTTTTTTCCAGTGCAGCATAAAACATAAAGATAGTGAGGCTAGTTAGAAAATAAAAATAGAAATTTGCACAAAAATCCACATTGAATCGTCCGATTATAACTGGCAATAGCTGAATTGGCTTGGTTCTTTTCTCCTCAACGAATTCCAAGTTACGTTGAATAAATCCGTTAAATCCTCGTGTTTCGGTGACTTATTAATTGAATTTAAAAACATGTAATGTTTCCATCGTATTCTACGTGAAATTTCGATTCAGTATCATATATTGTTTTTTTAATTTTCTGAATTTTGCACCCTGTCGACTTTCTTATGTATTTGCGTCCTAATTCCTTAAAGAGAGTAGGGCAGTTTGTCGTCACGAAAGGAACAGACTTGGAATAGCGGATATAATAATGCCAACGAGAAATATGAAGATGTAATTACCGTGTGACAGTTTGTTTTGCCCGCGCAGCAATAATTCAAAGCAAGTCGCCTAGTTTTCACGCCTCTCACAAGGTTTTTAACGGAACACAGTCCTAATTACTTAAGCCCTCAATTTCGTGCCGCACATTCAATTGAATTCGTGTCTCACCCGCAACTTTCGACGCATACATGTTGGTAATTAGTATCATTTCCCGGTTTCATCGGAGCCAAGAAAACTAGTCAAAAGGGTGTATGAATGTAATACAATTTCACGGAGTATTTACTCAGTCAGATAATATTTCATCAACGCGAATGAAGGGGAGGGGGGGGGGATTCAGTGCGGGCGTGTGAATTGATTACATACTTTCTCATCAGTTAATGTCAAGTGTGTAATCATCAATTTTCTGCAATTGTAATTTGTACGTAATTGTACCGTAAGTGTAATTTGCATGAGTTGAGCCGCATATTTCGTGGTTTTTTTAATATTGGAAATAAATTTTAGGGATTTTTGTAATTTGTAGCCCTAAGGCCGTATTCAAAGGTGTTCAACAGCTCTCTTCCACAGGGAGGACTCATATGATTTACATTGAGTTGAAAAGAGCTTCGAGGAAATCTTAACCAAATGAAGCGGAATTGCCTCATGGTGAAGTCCGTAAGTCGTGCGCCTTCAATTTCGGCGGACAGCAATATAACCAGCACCAATGGTCGAATAGTTGTATCATGGCGCCGTGCATAACCGCGACACGACACACGCGGATTGCAAACGATGACCAGTGCTCCGGATCCAGGGGCGGATCTAGCAATTTGGCAACACTGGATTCCTCCATTTAAACCTATGCTAAATAATCGATTCTTGTCGGAGCACCTGGCCCCTCCAAGAATCGATACATTGGATTAAATGGAGTTAAATGGAGTAAAATGGAGGAAATCCGGTGTTGCCAAATTGCTGGATCCCAAAATGTCCGGATCGTACTTATAGTCGTTCCTGTAACAGCTCCTTTCCGTAGAGAGGTTCATTTGGACTGCGTTTAGCAGAAAGAAACCAAGCCACATCAGCTATTACCAAATTTAACTGAGCAATTTAATTTTTTACACGAGGACGTTTGTGCGGATTCCTTTTAAAATTTTAAAGAACTTTGCCTCGCACTATGCAGAAAATTCAATGAACTTCGCTCCTACATTCGACCATTTTCATGTACAAAAGTATATTGCCCAATCAAATTTGGCAATAGCTGATGTGGCTTGGTTCCTTTCTGTTTATCATATCGACGGTGAAATTACCAGACCACGTATCTCGTTTGCGGTGTTTAAAAATCTCCACTCGCATTTTATTTTTTTGAAGGAGATCAAATCAATATCATTCCTTACAATTTTCACAGATTTTTCTCCGCACACAGAGGAAAAATCACGGACGTTTTCACGAATTGACGTTGAGTAGTTTTCTATTTAAAAAATAAAGTATGACAGTAAGTCTACAACGTCGCAAACCGAGATACGTGGTTTGGTAGTTTCACCGTCGATATGCAAGTTACTCGTACTCTCTCACTATTTTTCAGTGTTTTTAATTATTTTATTTTTTTTTTAAAGGAAGCGATTAAATTAGCCTTAAACGGTCTAATTTAAAATTTGCTTAACGATTTTGTCCAACCGCTAACGTTTCTTCCGGTTCCCGATGAATTAATTGGATTATTTGCTGAATCGGTTCCGGCTTGCGGCTTTGCAATAGGCGGAAAACTCGCCGACTTGGCGGAAAAGTTTGATTGCAATTATCATTTACACAGGGTGTCCATAAGAGTCAAACTGCCTCGATCTTGTTTTATCATCGAGTTTGACTGAACCGGTAACGTAGGAAGAGGATGGTCTTGATTTAAGGTATCTTTTTAATACATCTGAAAACACGTTCGGTTTTTTAATGATTTTCAAATTTTCTCCAGTTCATGTTTAAAAATAGTGTATTTTCTTCGGAAAATCGGTTATTCGGTGGTTACAGAAACTGTAAACTTGAAATTTAGACCGGCTCAAGAATGAAATCACAAAATGTATTAGTACTCGATAACAAACGTGTAATTAATTTCAACTGAAGTCTCACTTTAATTGAATTGTTCTTATCAAGTTTTGCTAGCCCTACGTATTTATTTTCTTGGATTTTAATAGTCTATAGGATCTGACATTTTGTAGACCTAGTATGACTCTGTATTTATGTTAGTATCAAAGCTCAATTTTTCAACTTCTCTCAACTCAATTTTACAACTTTTTATGAGGCATAAAGAATTCTTTAATTTTAAACCAACCTGTCTGCTCAATTATTTTGAGAATACAATTAAGACATTTATTCTTGGGTTCCTTCAATTGAAAATATTCTTGTCGTCGTATTCTTCCATCGCAAACATTGGACGCGGGATATAGGCTGTCAAATTTTTTTCATTTTTGGGTAATGTTAACACTGCCATAGATTTGTCATGAGGGTCTAAGCGTTAAAAAAATCCTAAAAATCATGAAATAAGACGTTTGCGGAGAAGATATTCCGGACCAACTTCGTCAATCTCCTCTCCCCGGCTACGCCACACAGTGGATCGAGTCAATAGGAGAGGTCGGAAAGATTTCGGAAACTTTAAACGCATATAACTCCGTTTATACAAAACTTTGAGGTTATAAAAGTGGTTCCGTTGATTTCCACGTGAATTTTCTGCAGTGAGCATCCCTTGAAATTAAAAATGTGACGAAAGAAACATCAAAATTTGCGGTTTTAATAAAAAATTTCATGTCCGACCTCTCTAATCAACTCGATCCACTGTGCGCCATCGGACTGAGGGCACCGATCTCTTGGGCTCTCATGATTGGACCATGCAGAAGTTCATTGACCAGCGGCATTTTTTTCGACCCGGCTGATCGATCGTTGACTCGTTATCGAATGAACTTGATCTATAAATTACATTGCCGCAATATAGGGATTGATAGGGGGTCATTCAAAAATCCAGGCACTAATTCCGTTCGATGTGAACGATGAATTTTTGTCTCTGTTTACCCGCGTGATTTCATCGCAGCAGGGATGAGACGCATCCAGTACCATTGAACACCCCGTGAAGCGAAGAGTAGCCATCATTGGTGCGGACTGATGTCATGACTAAAACTTCTCAGGTGACATCATCGGCCACTGCCGCTGATGCCCGGCCCCAGGTATACTGCCGTCCTAAGGAAAAACGCCGTATGAACATTTGGACGTTGCCAAATTTCCTACGATAAAACAATTATTTGTCGAGAATTTTCGAATGTTTGTCCTTAAAAATGTCAAATAATTTATGAACAATGCGTATTAAAGTCGCTGAAGAATTGGGTGAACAATATTTGGAAGATTTCCTGAAAATTCATATTCTATTGAAGGAAATCTGGCAGCTTTTAAAGGCTCATACTGCGTTTTCCCCGTAGCACATTATATTAGATAGCACTGCTCATATTTTCCTTTCGATGAATAACGCCTGTTAAGGAGTTCCAAAGGAGTGAAATACACCTAATTCGGGGGAACCATGCGCAGTGAAAGCAACTCCTGGAGTGAAGTTCATTGAACTCTTGAGTGATTCAAACTACATTTTATTTTAATTCACACTAAACAGGACCTCTTTTTGTTACTTAAATCGCTTGATGAAGGTGCAGTTAAGTTTGAAAGATGTATCTCCACAGTTCCAAATATTTTCAACGGATTCACCCTCTGCAATTTTTTCCCGATAAAGTCCCTGCTTTGTGAAATTCATTTCTTTGATAGTACTACAATGCACTGATTTCAAACCACTGACTTTTAATCAGTGCTTTTACATGAGATTCAGTCCGTTTATAAGTGGAATTTTTAAGTGTAACTAAAAAGAGAAAGGCTTTCTTCCCTCTCTCTACCTCCGATGAAATTTTTCTTCCATCAATGTTGAAATTTGGCAACGCTTTTTCATGGTGTGACGCGGCGGAGTTGCTAGACCCATTGGCACCGCGCGCGCGTTTGATGTTCTCTGCTTACGTAATATCAGATGTCTCATCGATTAAAAACGATGCGCTCTGACGGAATCGCCGGCGTCTGGTTACCAATGTTTTGAGTTTTTCCGAAAGCCCAAATCATCCACAAAGCAAGTAATTAGCCACGCCGCCGCCGAGGTGAACGAAGCTCAAGTTCCTGTTCCGGAATGACGTCACTCAATACATTTTTCAAGTTCCTGCAAAATCTTGGAATTCACAATCCACCCCTTCAACCCGCTGAGAAATTTCGCCTCAAATCTGCAGTTCCCGTTTGTGAAAATGTGTTTTCCGCCCGAGTTCATGAGAATGCTGTCATAATGGATCTCTGCGCTGGTCACAGAATCGTGTTTTGATGCCTAATTCTTGTAGATAAGCTAGAAATAATCAGATCTGTACGAACAGCAACTTACCTCGTTCAATTAGTATTAGACGAGACATCACGCTCTGAAAAATTCGGGTTTTGACGTCATCCACCGCGGTAGTGATATCCTTGGTTTCTGCCACCCTAGTTTTATCCGTGTTTTAAGTCGAGCAACCAGTGCATATGTGTGTATTACTGATTGATTAATCCAAGGTGAAAGAAACCATGGGTATCACTACCGCAGTGGATGACGTCGAAAACCGAGTTTTTCAAAGGGCGATAATGGCGATATCTCGATTCTCGGTAAATATTGAACGTAGAAAGTTGCGGTTTGGACGGATCTTAATATTTCTAGCGTAGGTATCTACAAGAATCAAGTATCGAAACACGATTCTGTGACTTGCGCAACTGGCCCATTAAGACCGGTGCCATAACCCATCGTCCCGCACCGGAAAAAAAACACATTGGATCTAGAGTCCAGACTCTTAAAAACATCGACAAGAAAAAGTACTCTTGATTCAATCAGAATCTAGCTTCAATCAAGAACCAAGCCTTTTAATTTAAGCGGATTTCCTTTTGATTCAAGCAATAATCCGATTGGATCAAGAGTATTTTTTCTTGTCAATGTTTTCAAGAGTCTGGACTCTAGATCCAATGTGTTTTTTTTCCAGTGCAACATGAAAAATGTATTTTTGTAATCGAGGCATTTTTCGATGAAAGGGCGTCAAGTTTAAAGAGTGTATCGTAGAAGGGACACATCATGATCTTAGATTTAATATTTTTACGTAGATCTAGGAGCACCGGGGGGATGGGGGGGGGGTGTCAGTTGCATGTTTCATCGAGTTTTACGCGAATTTTCACTCAGGCTAGTCAGAGTGTATTACGAAGTTCCATGTCGAAATTCAGTCATGGGAGTATCGTGTATTTTCTCCCTTTTCTCTTAGACTCGATTCCATTTCAACCTCATGTAGGAGCTCAAAGTAATTGGTTTTGCGTCTAGTCTATGTAGCGCCAGCTTTCATCATTTTACCTCGCGTGTAAACTGAACTTCCAACGCAAGTTACATAGTGCATGCATTTCATAAATCTAGAACAAGCACACTGAAACGCTGCGATTTTAGACGCTGATATCAGAAAGGAGACGGCTGTGGGGGCGGTAAAATGATTCGAGTTTTTCCAGGTTGCCAGACGAATTGTGCTTTTCCACGCAACGTATCTCTGTCTTTCCACCAACAGCTGTAGAGGTTCCGATTTTGCAACTTCAGGAATTCAGTAAAATGTTTGAATATCGTTCGGCTAGTAATGCTTCATTAAATCATGTCCGATGTGAAAGCAGTGCGTGAATCACACGGACGAGGGTGAACATTGTTCCCGTGATCTAAGTACAATGTTAATTCTCAACACTCGCACGAGATCACTCCGTACAAATTTTAAAAGCTTTTTCATTTTTCAGTTTGTTTTTCTAATAATTCAACGTTTTTAAAGAGGATTAGAAGTTTTTGTTGCGCCGGAGGGAAGGCCTGTCGCGGAGGGCCCAAGAATTACGCAGTCGCGTTGGGCGCCAATAATATGAGGATGTCAACTGTAGGAGCGCGGCGTCAACATTTATTTTTTCTCGAATATCCCTTTGCATTTTTTCCTCTCATGTTCAATTTTTCAGAGATTCCCATTTTTGCTCTTCTTTATATTATTTTCCTCTCCTTTATCCCGGCGGCCCAAGTTGCCAAAGCACTTCTTAAAAATAAATATATACCACTACCACCTCTCCCTCTTCCTCTTCCTCTATTTCTCCTTTCTTCATCCTTTGCATGTCTGTATTTTTCTTCCTTTCTTCCTCTCTTTCTTCTTCATCCTTCCCTTTCACTTCTTTTTCAACCTCTGCTCCTTATTCTTCCTCATCCTCCTCTTCATTTTCTTCCTCCTCCTCACCTCCGCCTCTTTCATATTAATCTTCTACTTTATCTTCTTCGTCTTTTTTTCCTATCCCTCTTTTTTTCTTGTCCTCCCTCTTTTTCTTCCTCTCCACTCCAATCATCGGTCAAATGGGGATGAGAAGGGGGTGAGATGGGGAGGCAAATTCGCGGTTTGCGTGGGTGACAATTGACCCTTGCGACAGCCGCGGCTAGCCCTGCCGCGCATGTTTTTATCGCATCATTGCATCGTATTCATAATTACAGCATATGTATGGTTTACATGCATTTACAATTGACGAATGGGTGGAAAAATGTAAAAGGAGATGAGGAAAATGAACTCGAAAATGAAACGAAGCAAAATTTGTGACGTTCGGAGATGGTTCTCACTGCGATTTAAGAAGTTAGTTTTGACATCATCTCTGTCCGGGAGAATCCGCTGAAGTGAAGTTAAAAATATGTATTACGTCATTCCATGATGGTCATGATCAAATCAGCCGAATTTTCTCACGCCTGAAATTTAACTACCGAAACCCTTGCTCACGACTGCCGCGATAGTCATCAGGTTTTCAGATTTTTATGAGGAACTGTCTCCCCATTTCATTTCTGCGGTTCCAGGTTGATGTATTGTAAACAATTTTGGATTTCCTATGCTAATCAGTTTTTTCATATAAATTAGTTTTTAACTAGGGGATTATGCGCCCCTTGACCCCCTGATGCGCTCACGCCTCTAACGTCATGCGTTAAGCGTTACCCTCATGATTTTATTTAATAGAGTAAGAGTTACACATGTAATAACACCAATCACTACGTGTTTCCTCTCTTTAATTTTGGGCGTGTAATAAACTGATTTTACAGGAGTGCAGTTTTACTGAATATTTAAAGCTAGAAAGTCGGCATTGTTGTGTACCGAAAAAGAATTACGCTCTTATCACAAAAATTGAGAATCTCAGGCCGATAGAAAAGGGTTCATCATTTTTAATTAACCCTCTGCTTTGTTAGTTAAGATAGGTAAACTCTTATACGTAAAAAACAAGGATAATAACAAGGATCCGGGCTTTCTGTCTGAAAAGTCAGGACATGTATGTAAAATATTAGAAAATCCTAGGAAAATATTCTGAATTTTTAAAATTATTATACTAGATTACTTCTTCCGCGTCAATTTTTGACTATACGGAATCTCTGCTTTCTTTGACGGTCCTCGAATTCCAAAAGTTGGGTCAAGCACGTTTGCAGCTGAAAATTTTGTTAAAAAGTAGTGGCTTAAGGAAATAAATGCAGATTATCTCCCCTTATAACGGCAAATCACCGTCAACAGCACGCTTCGGAACTCCCAAAGTGATGATAACAGTAATGATGATCTTCCCATGACACATTCGTGCAACGAGATATGATACTGATTACTCATCAGTGATGATCTGATAGTTTCATATCACCCACATCGCTTACATCACTCCATCCCTTGAAGTAAACCACGTTGTCAATTTGAACACTAAAATGCGTGGTGAATTCGGTGTTAGATGACTTATGCACTTTCGCGATTTTAATTATTTGACGCTTATCAAAGTTTTGCTATCAGAGGGAACGATGTGTTTTATTATTTAGCCAAGGGGTACGCACGCCCCTAACCACTTCATTCCGAACCCTCCGAAGCACTTCGCGCCTTGGGTGTTATACGTCACGTGTTACTCTCATGATTACTCATATATACTTTTATATTTATTAATTTACATATATTTAAGTGCTGTTTTATTAGTACAGCACTTAAATATGATTAAATATATTCTTCTATATCTCTACTTTGGTATTAACGAGGGAGATTCGATTGGAGTTCGACGCTCCACTTCCTTGACTCTACTTTCGTGATAAGATATCTCCACACTTTTGGGTACTTAGAAGAGAAATTGGGCAAGTGTATGTATTGAGTTAGGTCATTTTTTGTTACTTTCTACGTATAGTTTTTAAAATTCAGTTCTCATAAAAAAGTAGAAACTTGCACTCTTCATGGCTTGTCGTTTTTTTTTAAATTTGTTCTTTTACCGTGAATATTTAAACTTGCAAACTTCGGGTGATCTGTCACTATACATTGCTGCAATATTATCAAAAATTCTCATCAATATCAACCTGTTTCTCGGGTTTAAAGTTTTTTTTTACATTAAGTTTTAAGCGTTAAACAAGAGGAGAAACCCCGTTTAAATCAAGAGTTAATGTTTCGGAAAGGACGCAGGTGACCCCAGTCTCACCTCTAATGAAGTCCGAGAGAGCGCAGGTAATTCTCAGTTATTATTCTAAAATGGCTTAAGTGGCCCCACGTTTTTCTTCTTTTTTCTTTCGTTTAAAGAGCACTAATGTGGCGACACTGGACCCTTGGTTTGCGCAACAGGAGGCTGCTCCTGTTACCAGCAATCTTCATCCCGGGATCATAACATCCTATTTTCCGCAAAAACCTTTCTTCGATGAGTAATTTCTGGATGGCGACGGGACGCCGCCGTGCATGATATCACCAGATGATCTCATGTCAGGAAAACTGGCTATGAAGTTAGGTCACAAACTGCCAAGAGTATCAAAAAGAAATCTGAAATGCTCCGCCGGTGTTCCTCCAGTGGAAAAATGAGTATAATTTCAGACGCAAATGATGGTTCGCACGTCGAGCCTTTGGTCCATCCAAACAGATTGGTGACAGTATATTATAGAGAGCCTGCACTGCTATCTTCCCTATCGTATAAATTTACTTCCGGAAGTCAACGCTCAGATTCAGAACCTTTCTTGTTTGGAGGATGACAGATTCATCAGAACTTTGTCCTCGGAAAATTCTAAAAAGGGGAAAAAATTAAAGTTGGGGCGGCCACCGAAAGCCAGTTTTCGTACACGCCCTCGTAAAATTTCGGGGTAAAATTATTGCTTTGTTTACATTCTATGAAGAAGATAAAAATTTAGCTTCAAACATTCAAAATTTCCATTAAAATTGTTGAAGTATAAAATATTCCAAAATAAGCTGAAAACATTTAAAAGTAAATGTACTTTTTTTTTTTTTTTTTTTTCAAATTCTCAAATACAGTTCAATTTGAGCTCTGAGAGTGAAGTGGGGCCAAAAATTTGTTTCGTTTCCCACAGCCAAAAAAACCTTCCTCCATCCCGTAAGAAAATGGAATCTGCGCTCTTTTAGAAAATATTCTAATTATTATGAAACCAATTCATATTGAATTGATTTTTGAAAATTCGGCCCTATCAATTTACTTTAATTTTTAAAATATTCAAATACAGTTCAACTAAAACTCACGCCAAGCGGAACCAGAAAACTTTAATTTCTTGCAGCAAATAAAACCCTACTCAGGTTACGCTTACATCCCTATCAGGATCTCAGGATTAGAAATAATAAGTCACTTCAATCCGTGTCAGTGTTCCCAGGCGTGCGGATATTTCCGCGCCGCGCGGACATTCCCTATACCCGCGCGGACAGCGTACGGACAAAAACCTTATGGGAAAATTTTTCCCTATCTTATTTTGTCCGTACGCTCGCCCGGCCCTGTCCGTGCGTCTGTTTATCCGCTTTTCTTTGCAATATTTATTACTTTTGCGTAAGTTATTGATACAATGATGTTTAGTATGAAAGCCGGGTATCGTTTGGGAACAAATTAGATACTTTTTGCATTAATTATATTGTATTCTTATCAAAATTCAGTCATTTCATTTATGTCCGTGCGCCCGCCCGGCCCAGTCCGTGCATCTGTTAATCCGCTTTTCTTTGCAATATTTATTACTTTTGCGTAAGTTATTGATACAATTATGTTTAGTATGAAAGCCGGGTATCGTTCGGGAACAAATTAGATACTTTTCGCATTAATTATATTGTATTCTTATCAAAATTCAGCCTTTTCATTTAAGGTCCGTCCTTGTTTTCTGTATTGTTGTGCTTTTGTGTTTGATCACTCAGACATTTTTTCTTACTTTTTTTTCTCAATTTCGCCAATGTTATTGATATAAGGAAGCCACGAATAAAACCCAGGTATCATACAGGACCTTTCTGCATTAATTTATGTGTTATTCAATCAGTTCAATGGGTTAGGAATTATGAATTTCATGAAAAGTCAGCTCCTTTCTTTTGAATTATTGCTTTTTGATGTAGGCACCTATAATTGTTCCGATTATTTTTTCCTGTCAATGCTTTCTAGAGGACATAGGTACTTGAATGTCACAAGAGATCAAGAGAACATCAACATCATCAACAAAACAACAAAACAGCCGGAGCCGGAACCGGAAACGGAAACGGAATTCACGGAACACGGACGGAGCACGGAGCGGCACGGATATACACGAGCCTCCCCGAGTTCATCCGGAGAGCGTACGGACATTTTAAGATAGGAGCACCTGGGAACACTGATCCGTGTTCAATCCGAGTGTGACTCAAAGCACTCTTATACCTTCTCTCCGGAAAGTTTCCTAGTTTTTATTTTCGTCATATCAATTTATTTTAAGTAGGTAGTTTTTTAAGTACATTACTTTCGAGAGCCCCTTCTTAAGTGGTCTGACTTAACGGCAAAAAAATCTCATCTACATATACCGACAGCTGTCCAGTGTTGGACAAACAGTGAGATTACCCACCAGATTTTATAATTCGCATCCATTCGCGCACTCCAATCGATAAAGCTATTATTAAAAATGTAATATCTCGTGATTAGAAATACTCGTGCACCTAAAAGAAAAAAAGAATAAAAGGGATGTTTTGGAAAGGTGGATACCCGCACGAGTGCATGAGTTCCTCGTTTACAAATAACGTCCAACTAAGCTCACTTTGGCGCGTTGAAACATTTGCAAGCAGTGATGTTTTGAAATTCCACGGGAAAACTTCATAATTTCACCGTGTTTCACAGCGAAAAATGTCAATTAGTATTACAGACTAAGAAGTTTTTACGCGTCATGCCCACGGTTTGCTAGTAACGCAGTTCAAATTCTTTGTCTCGTAAAAAACACGCCAAATGACAAATCCACGAAAGCCGGCGGCGTGAGCACTTTGCAAAGCGAGTTTTTGCATATAAGGCTGAAATTGCCTACAAATATTCCAACATTTTGGTCATCAATCATCATCAGGTAAATCTAAGCGCTGACTTGCAGCAGTAATTTGACAAAGTCTCCAAAATACATTGTCTCAGACACCATTCGTGCCTCTGAGAGAATCGATTGAGCACGAAGGTAATATGGACTGCATTTTGCAATTATTAGGAACTATAAATCCCGGTCCGGTTTAAAAACAAAGTATCTGCTATTAGTTTCCCTATGCACATAAGTGTTTTTCCGATGCACTGAGAAAAAACTATGGCTTATAAACCTATTAGTGGTAAATATGGAACACCACTAATAGTAGTACCTCTACATATAATAATAGCACATATACCTTAGTTATGGTCTCTGTACATTAATTAGGTACAGAGACCTTAGTATGGTTCACAGACCGAGAATCATTAGTTTATTTACGACTATTATAGGTGTTCCATATTTACCTCTAATAGGTTTATAAACCATAGTTTTTTCTCAGTGTGAGCCAAAATTTATAGTTCCTAATTGCAAAATGCGGTCCATATTTTCTACACACTAAGAGCGCGGCGCTCATTATGGTCTCAATTTTAAGAGCTTTTCTTGAGCGGAGGAATTAATTTTATAGACCACCCGTGACACCATCGTGTTTCTCATAACATTTTACACAAGATTAAACGATGAGATCGTAATTCCCCGACTTTTGCCGCGGCATTACTTCACCTACACATACGCTAGAGTCTTAGTCTCTGTATGTAAAGGGCATGGGTTCGAATCCAGGAGCTGAATCACAGATTTGAGTCATATTTGTGAGGCATTGACTCTGTTCTCGCTTAGCTCGTGGTTCTCTCCACTCCCTTTAAGGACAATGTTTTCTAACAAAATTATTGCTCTCCGCGACTGCAAGAGCTCTCTCATTCTAATGCCTCCCCTCCCGTCCTATTTCGTCGTTTTTCTCTCGAAAAAAACGTAACCATATTTCCATGTTTTCAAATTTCATTTTTACCAGGACATTTCCTGGATATTTCGAACTGAATATGTCACTAATTTACCTCGGATCTCATGCAAAAATCAAAAAATTTTTGAACGAAAGCTGCATACGTACACTTTTGTAAAAAATCGAATAGTTTTAGTTAATTTTGCAATCATGGAATGGAGGCACGTTTCTTCGTTCGGGAAACAACGGTTTCGTTGGCCTCCTGACTTAAAGATGTAACCACACTTTGCGATGGACCCTGTCGTCCATTTAAGTCAATGCTTTCCCGGGCTCATCCCTAAGTGTAGTTTTGATAGTAGGATTTGGAAAAATTATGAAGTCAGGATTTAGCAGTCAAGAATCAGGAAAAACCAGGCTTTCATCAGGATCTCTCAAAATGAAAAAAAAAAAAAAACGAGACACCCTGAACCAGCACACTCGCTCATTCTGCCGTGCCAAGGGAAGACGCCGTATGAGCCCTCAGACGTTGCCATATTTCTTTCAATAAAAAAGAAATTTAGCAGGAAAATTTTAAACATTTTTCCTCCGATTTTTCAAGCAATTTTGCCCTCAATTCACTCTAAAACAGCTAAAAATTTAATGAAAGATGTGCTTGACTTTTCTCTCGAATACGTATTTTGTCAGGAGAACTTTGGCAACAGCAGAATGCTCTTACGGCGTGCTTCCTTAGCACGGCAATGTTGAGGACCTCGTTTTAGGAGTCGTGGAATGACACGAATAGGCGAATACAGGAGTAAAAACTTTCCTTAATCTCTGTCGGGAGCTTTGATTTTCTAATTCCTCACACTGCTCGCATTCATGAGTTATCGGTTCATTTCCCTCGAATTCCAGCTAATATTAAATCTCACGTCATCTTATTCTGCTCCGGTCGCAGACTCATTTGCATTTCAAATTTTCCGCCACCGGCTCGGAACCGAATTCCGCTGCCAGACGGGAGACGCAAAACTTGCGACATTCATCCATCGAGAAAGCGACCTTTCCAGGGGTGTTAAAATTGGTGTAATGTGATTATTTTGATCCATTCTCGTCCCCACTCTCCCCCCACTCTCTTCCTCACTCTTCGCGCGCGCGCTCATGGCTACCCTTTTGCGCGACGATCAGACACAAGAGACTCTTCACTAGCCTTTTCGCGACAAGTGGAAACTTTTACTTTCTGGTGGGATGCAACACTTCCTCATGGAAAATTGCGTATGGGACCAACAGTCATCATACCTACTCGGTGGATGATGCGCTTTGGGTGACATATTGAGCCAAAAAAAGTTTACCAAACTTTCGTATATTTGCCAAACGAAATACCTAACACGTTGTTCAACATCCACTTACAAATTGGGTAAGTCAACGGGTGAATTTTGGAGTCGCGAAAGGAAAAGCTTTCACCCGTTGCCATTAAGAAACTAATGGAGGGTCTCTTGGCTCTGACGACAATTAACTTATTTTGGCGACTCCATACTTAGTAGAATACTTACATGCTTTATTGAATCCGCGTTTTTTTCTTTCTTTTCATTTTACTGATTTTTACGAGATATTTGCGGTTTTTTCGTCAGAATTTTGCAGCACTGGAAAAAAAACACATTGGATCTAGAGTCTAGACTCTTGAAAACATTGACAAGAAAAAATACTCTTGATTCAATCGGATTTTTGCTTGAATCAAAACGAAATCCGCTTAAATTAAGAGGCTTGGTTCTTGATTTATGGTAGATTCTGATTGAATCAAGAGTACTTTTTCTTGTCGATGTTTTTAAGAGTCTGGACTCTAGATCCAATGTGTTTTTTTTCCAGTGAGCACATTTTAAACACGAGTCGGCTGTTTTAGACATTCAGCCATGCGGTGATTGATTTCATGGAAAATTTGCACGAATATGTTTTTTTGCTGCCTCTGAAAGCTCGCAGTGTTTTTCGTGCTTTTTTCGGTTTTGGGAAATTGTAGAAAATAAATTCAAAAGAAAGAAGTGAGAAAATCTGCCGCCTTGTGGCGTCATCAGGCGGCATTTCTCATTTGAACACATTTATGTGCAGTAATGCAGTCACTGCAATCCATCGATTATACAATATTTCCTATGTAGCATGCACAAGTAGTATACCCCATCTTTCTCACCCTTTTAGCTTAAATACGTCCAGTTGTTGGTGTCCAGTATTCCAAAATCCTCGGTGAACCATTTTTTCGAAGCTTTGCCGGTATCAATAACACTCTTTTTGAATTTTACGGGAACTGAGGTTGATTTTCCCACGGAAAACCACACATTACGCTTGTTTGGATTGAACCAAGGAGAAATCCTACAGTGACGTCAAGGTTGAAACAGGAGGGAGTAGCATCTCATCGTCCTCATCTGAAGAGCGGAGATAGGTTGTTTACCCGCGGCTGAGGCTGTCTCTTGAGATTTCTGTTTGCTCTGTAAGAATCACTGGAGTACGTAAACGTAATCCTGCTCAAGTGGCAAAATTTGATACGAGCTCCCGACGTCGTGCAGCAAAATTTGCCCCTCCATCTAGACGGACTCTGCTTAAATTGCAGTCAGTCTTCGTTCGCTAAGCTAACCAGTCGCTCGTCAATCCGATTTCCGATCCGCGTAAATTTTCTCGCGATCTCAGAATTTCTAATTCTTCGTGTTTGCCGGAAATTCAAAGCCTTTCGCGCATCTCTTTTAACTACAGCAGGCGGATTTTGATTATGATGAAGATATTCAACCTTTTTCACGACGCCTTCAAATTCTAACGAGATTGTTATCACCTTGTTTCACGTACTGGGAAATACTTATTTTTATCAGAGATCTTCTCATTTATGTCAGTGTAATCAAGTAACTGTCAGCAAATCTGTGTTCTAGTTTCTAATGTTTTCAAGTGTCATTTTACCTTAAACTCCCTACTTTGTTCGTGAGCTACGTTTTTATAAGAAGGAGTATCCCTACCTTGAACATTTTCTTTTCTTCCACTAAGGACGACTTTGAATTAGGAAATGAAATTGGCTACAAGTAAAATAAAGGGGTTAGTTCTCAGCATCAGATTTGCGAAAACTTTTGGTGTATTGAATTTGGTCCCATTATGATCGTTGCAATGGTATTCTAGTTCCCTAAGCTGTATCGGTAGCATTTCTTTATCAATTAATATAACAATACATGCCTCATCGTTGGATTTCAATATTGGATTGAGATCACTGCATCAGAACCCTGGCTGTTAACGTCAGCGTATGTCATCTCGTCAACTCGCGCCTTTTAAAAATGAGCTCGCTGTTCATTCTTTCAAAGCGTCGGCGTGTCGAGTAAGTTGAGTTTCTTGAAATTTCACTCCATAAAAGTTAAACTTCAGTTGTCTCTGAAAGTTTCCCAAATCGTATGATCCATTGTCATCGCAGTTTAATCTACAATATAGTAATTTTTTAGTGCGGGGAACTTTATTGCGATGAGGAGCTGAACGCTTCTGCTGAAAGGTGATAGAAAGAGATCTAGTAGAATTCCAGCCACCATAGTTTCAATGAGTGTTAGTAAATTTTTAAAGTGAAAAGGAAACAATTGTGTACTTTTCTCTCGATTTTACTCAATTATACCTTAATTTTTAGAGGAAATTTTCATCCACCTTCTCAAGATGACTCAAGTTCAAGTTCGCTCTTTCATCATTTAGGATATTTATAAAAATTCACTGTTTCCTAATTTTTTTCTGCTGCCTGCACACAAGGTTTTCATAAGTAATTTTATTCAATCTATATTATGTTTGCGACAGATTTTCTCCTTGCATGTTGGAACTGGATGCGTTTTTCGTCGACAATTTTAAATGAATGATGTTTCGAAAAAATTTCATCGAAATTTCAAATGAAAAATTGGAACATTACAACTGCCTCATGCCACTCCATTATCCCAGCTAAGGATGATGTATTTAATAATGTTTGATGTAAAAATAATAACGCAATCGTATTTTTCGAAAAATCTACTTTTTATCGGTTTTATAAGCACATTATCAATCAACAACATCCACATCTAAAACTAATTACAGTGGATATCGGATATAACGACCTTGAAGGGACCAGCCATATTCGGTCGTTATAGCCGATAGTCGTTATAACCGATAGTGGAATTTTTACGCACGTACCCTATGTTAAAGAACTGAGAACAAGGCTGTGCTGTAGGTGGGATTCCAGGGCCCGGTGAATTTTGCTGCTGATTCATTATCTCTTCAGTAACACCTTTGTTTATTAGTTTTATCTAATTTTATTTGAATTGAATATTTATTTAATTCATTTATTTTTTTATTCTAGGACTAATTTTAATTAAAACACTTTGTTTGAATTTGTAAAAACAAGGTATTTTATAATATTGAGAATACATGCACTACACACTACATTATGTTTGCAATACATATGCGGAATACCGAAGAAGTATAAAACTTCTAATTTGAATAATAGTCCGTGATTTCTTTTTGCTTCACAATCGTGTTCGCGTACCCTTTTTGTAACGCTCTATGGGCCGAGCGTAAAGTGTGATAAAGTGGAATCGTTCCATTCTGAGTTCAAAATTAGGAATTTTTGAACAGTTGTGATGGCTTCTAGGGCGCCTGGAAACGAGATCCTCTCCTCTTCGGCCTCTGTTGCTGTCGCTCAGGTCGTTATAACCGATCATCACATCTGTTGGGACGCGAAAACTCCGTCGCTATGACCGATATGTCGTTATATGCGATGTCGTTATAACCGATACATAAAGACATTGAATGAATGGGATTTCAGCCGGGACCGACCAGTTTACGTCGTTATGCCCGATATGTCGTTATAACCGATGTCGTTATATCCGATATCCACTGTAGTACAATCTCACTGCAAAGAACATGAAGTGTACTTGTCTTTTGCGTACTGTTCATTTATGATCATTTTCAATTTTGCCTTTCTTGTACTTCCATGCATTTTGAATTTTTCCATTGATTTCACCAATTTTGTTTCAGCCGCACTATGAAGGTTGATTGTGTTTTTTTTTTTTTTTTTTTTTTTTTTTTTTTTTCATTTTTTCAGCATATATGATGTGTCCGTTTGAAAAACAGTATATTATCAAAAATCAGTCTGATAATTGCGAAATTTTGTTTGTTCCAGAGAGGCGCTAGAATCATGGAGCCAAAATTTTGGCTCCGCTTTCAGCGAAGTCCCGTATGAAAAATTAGCGGTCATTCTTCATGAACTGCAATCCTATCCTTCGGCCGATCAAGGTACGTTTTTTGGTCATTTTGCTCTATTGAAGTTAAATAGAGATGAAGAGAGATCAATGAATTTAACTACATTAAAACGTTAAATTGCATTTTACCCTCTTTTTCATTATTATTTTGTCAGATCACTTGTAAAACTACAAAAATACTTATTTTAAAATACGTTCTTCAACACCGGAGTGATAACTTTGGCATCTATTCTGCTCAGAGATATTTTAAAGCGGTCTAATGCTTTGCATTCTTCTGATTTGTTAATCCACAGTTATTTGTAGATAATTTATTTTGATCAAGACCTAGATCCTCATCGACAGACTGTCTTGAATTTGTTTGAAAATCTTAATAGTGTAATAGAGGCCAAAGTTTCAGGCTTTGTAACAATGCTTTTTACAAAATTATTTGAAGAATCCATGGAAATTCCTTGAAATAATCTATTTCAATAATTTCAAAGGATCGCATGGCGATTTAAACTGAGTTGCGAGCAAGGCACCGGAGGTAGCAAGTAGTTTTGGTTTAAAAGTAGAATAAATTTAAGTCTGACGTTAACAGAAAAAAAAAGCAAAATTTCTCAAAAAACAAAAGCTTCAGAGTGAAACCTCTCATCTTGAGATGCAGTTTTGCACCAAACGAAAATATTTGCCGTTTAGCTTTTAACTGTGCGAAAGTTTCGTGGCAGAGTAGGATGCGAATGGCTCCAGGATAGCCGGAGCGCCTTCATTTCATGTTACATGCAACACGCATATCCATCGAACACGAATAGTTGCATCAAGGCGCCGTTGTGAATTCGTCGCGTCGGACGTCGCACAGTAGATCGAGTCAATCAGAGAGGTCGGACATGACATTTTTACTTTAAATTGCAAATTTTGATGTTAATTCGTCAAATTTTAAAATTTAAGGGGTGTGTCTAGCAGAAAATTTCACGAGGAAACTATTGGAACCACTTATACATCCTCATAGTTTTGTACGAACGGAGTTATGAGCTTTTAAAGTTTCCAAATTTTGGCCGACCTCTCCAATTGACTCAATCCACTGTGCGCCGCGCCTGCGCCTCTGATGCTTTGTACCATTCATTTACGATCGAAGTGTTACCGATTCAAGTATTACTGGAAGATCAAAGACCTCCTGCTCATTTTCTGTCTTTTGTGAATGAATAATTGCAATCGTTATTTCCCATAGTACAAGGACCATAGTGCAATAATTAACCTGTATATAAGGTGCGGATTGAAGCATTCTGATACATGTTTCATAAGCAAAATTTCACTCGGAACACGATTCGCTTAATGTAAATTACTGAAATCAACTCCTAAGTAAGATATTAATGAACGTTTCTAGCTTGCGTAGGCCACGGGAATTTTTAATTCCCCGTTTACTAGAAAAAAAGTCGCCTACTTGAAACAAATCGCGCACTACAAAAGCTTATACGTGCTGAATATATAGTATAGAGTATAGTACAATAGAGTAATTTTCCCTCCCCACCTTTTATCGTTCAAAGTGCTAATAACGTGCAACATCGAAGTCGAATCACCGAAGTCGAGAATGTCATCTTTTCATACCGCCGAGACTGTTTTAGTGCGCGACTTGACTCTCATAGATTTCTGTCTTTTCCTAAGCAGGATGTATGAATTAACGCATTAAAAGACGACAAATAGCATAGTTAGGAGTTATAGTTTCAGTAATTTTTGTCGCGCGGATCGTGTTCTGTGTGAAATGTCGGTGAAGAAACATGTACCAGAATGTTTAAATCCGTACCTTGTCTCCTGGTCTATTCTTAAGATGACTTTAAAGGGACTTTATCACGCGATAAGAAACTAACATTTGTGACTTATCCATAAAAGCACCTATCTGCATGTATTAACTAATGACACATATGTTGTGTGGAAAGTATCTTCGGCAGCATGGGTAGCTAATGGCTCGAGGATAGCCATAGCGCCTTCATATCATGATACATGAAACACGCACATCCATTGAACACGAATAGTTGCTTCAAGGCGCCGTTGTGAAAACGTTGTATTGCGCGCCACGCTGCAACCGTTTCAAGATTACCGGAAGATTAAAGGCCTCCTATTTGATTCCTGTCCTTAGACTTGTCTTTTCTTGAAAATACTTTCCCTTCATAGAAATGGCAGTATTCTTGTTAGGATTTTGCATGTGAACTTTTTTTTATCAGAATCTCGGGTCTAACTGATTCCTTCGTGTCCTTTTTTTTCTAGTGGATGAGATGCTTCAGTCTGTTCAAAAATGTAGAAAACGGAGCACTGGCCTTTACTTGACTTTCAGCGAATTATGTACCTTCACTTCTGAGTTTAAAAAATGCTATGAGAAAGGGTAAGTCTCTTTTTGTCTTAAACTTTAAAATCTTTATAAAAATAGGCTTGGATAATTTTAACACGGCTAACCCAAACTGGTGTTGTGCACCACCTTTTCGGTACGACACGGCAAAATTATTGAACTTGTACTCCAACTTATTGGAGTGGTCTTCTAACTAATCGGTGCTGCACCAATGATGCGCTGCCGCACAGTGGATCGAGTCAATGGGAGAGGTCGGGCGTGATTTAAAAACTTGAAAAGCGTATATCTTCATCAATATAAAATGTTGATGCTTTAAAAGAAGTTTCATTGGTTTTCTCGTAAAATTTCCTATTATGAACGCCCCTTAAAATTAAAATTGTGACGAGATGAACGTAAAATTTTACCGTTTTTGTCAAAAATTTCTTGTCCGACTTCTTCCAAAGACTCTTTCCACTGTGCACCGTATCATATGTTAGCATACAACGTCAATTTAGGTCAACTGTGTCGAAATCATCCAATCCTTTTTTTTTCGTTCAGTAATGTCTGCTATCATAATCTAGAAGATGGTGTCATCCTGGTCCCAAAAGTTAGCACACACTCCTATTCGAATTGGATTTTATGAAATATTTCGTTTTATGGATTGTAGCTAATAGTTCTTTCTTCTTGCCGCACAGTGGATCGAGCCATCGGGAGGGATCTGATTGTGATATGAACTTTTTAACTAAAATATCAAATTTTGATTTTTTGGTTTCTCGTCACATTTTAATTTTAGGGGTTGTTTTTCCAGTAAATTTTACTAAAAAACCAATAGAACCTTTTTTTGAACTTTTATGTTTTGTATCAATGAAGATATAAGCCTTAAAAATCTCTACATAAAGTCCAACCTTTCTCTATCGACCAGTTTCACCATGCGTTGCTGAATGAGAAACACGTCATCTTGTGGATAGGAATTTGGTGTCTTTAAGTCACTTCAATCAATAATGCTATGTTCTTGCGCGCTGAAAAATCCGACCCGGTTTTATCGAATCGCAGATGGGAAACTAAGTATTTTGATTATTTATTTCTGTGTAAATAGTAAATTCCTCTGAGTATCTCACATCCTGTGGAACGCAACAAAGAATTTTATCTTCAATCGCAAAATAACACGTGGTGTCAATATCAAGAACAGGAAAGAATTCCAATTTTGACGGATGTGTCCGTTCCAAGTCTCCTTAAGTAAATGCTCAAAAGAATTTTTACTCACTCACCAAGTAGCTGAGACGCCGTTTAAAATTATTTTCCTCCTCCTCCTTTTGTCTTACAACCGAAAACAAGCGTTCTGATTCAAGCCTCTTCAAGTTGATTACGCAAAACATAATCTGTCTCATTCATTCACAAGTGACCGTGATTGTCTAATATTTTTCCTCGCCCTGGAATATTTGTTCCGTGACGTGCTGTGTTCATAATCTGATCAGACTGTACACATAAATATTACCTTATATGGGGCTAAATAGATTCTGTAGTTTTAGCTCTAAGTGTAAACAGGTGAAATAATAATCGCACAATGTGTTTGCCAGGTTGTCTCTTGAGCTTCTGACGAACTTTTTGGTTTCCTTCGCGAAATTTTACGCACGGATGAAACCCTACCAAAATTCCTTACCGCCGCCCCATTTGGGAAGTTTTGATTCGTCTATATCGTATTCGACCCAAAATTTCGATTCGGAAACTTACTTCGTGACTCTCAATGTCATACTATGCCGGTGGTTTGTTGATGCCAAAGGCAAATTCTTGAAGTGTTCGGGTATATCCTTTGCGCTAAATGATCCGTAACTACACTGAAAAAAAAAACTACGGCCGTAGAAGCCGTACTTACGGGCTATACAGACGTATCATCCGCGTTCCGGGCATAGCACCCGGAGCAATCGAAGCCACGACTCAAGCACCCGGAACTTTCGGCCTCTGAGCCCGGAACGGACGATATGTCTACATAGCCCTTGGCTTTGTTTTAAGTGCAACCCCTCTATTCTCTAAGCCGTGTTACATCAGTTGGCTAATTTTTCCCACTTTCAGGTATTTTTTGCTCAACTTTATCAAATTTCAGGTTTCATGAGAACACCGCAAAGCCCTCCATTAAACTCAGGACTGTTTACTTCCTGAGCGAAAAAAACACCGTTTTCAAGCACAGCAATAATTGAATCGACGTATGCGAAAACGTCCTCTGTCCAACACAGGGTTTCATAATTGCGTTGGGTTTTTTTTTGTCCCACGACACTGATGAATAGGATCGATCCCTTTTGTAAGCGTTTGATTACATTAACAAGATTATTTATTTATAAAATTGTTCTACATCCCTAACGTCTTAAACCATGTTGTGTCGATAAGTTGCAACGAAATTGTCCACTCAAATTCTGAAACACTGTCTTGCATGGCCGGATTAAAAGGATGGCCACATGGGCCGCCCGGGCGCCCGGCCGCGGCCCATAGCGGAAAATTTGGGGGGCGGCAAATTTTGCAATTTTTTCAATGTAGGTATCATAAAAAGAGAGAAAAAAATCGGATACAGAAAATAAATTACTAACGAGAAAAGGCGACAGAATCTCTCATCTCCTGAGGGTAAAAGTATACTAATTTCTAATTTTGTCGTCTTTCGGTGATACAAGACACAACACCTTTAATGAGCCGAGTTAAGAGAGAAACCAAGCACGCAAATTCAACCTGGAACGGAGCGGCGCGGCGGTCGGCATGAAACGCATAGCGCCTACAAGACTTCATGAATACTTCACGCATTGCGTCAAACACAGTGCGGTCAGCAGCGGTCGGATCGGCGCGAAGCGCATAGCGCCTACAATACTTCATGAATACTTCACGCATTGCGTCAAACACAGTGCGATCAGCAGCGGTCGGGTCGGCGTAAAGCGCATAGCGCCTACAAGACTGCATGAATACTTCACGCATTGCGTCAAATACAGTGCGATCAGCAGCGGTCGGGTCGGCGTAAAGCGCATAGCGCCTACAAGACTGCATGAATACTTCACGCATTGCGTTAAACTCAGTGCGTTCAGAAGCGGTCGGTGTGAAACACACAGCACCTATTTGACTGTAGGAGTGTAGGAATGCTTCACGCATTGCGTCAGACACAGTGCGGTCAGCTTGTTCTTTCATAATTTTTTCGTTCATTTCTTGTAAATGGAAGGCCTTGTTCACACAGAGATAGGTTCACGGAACTTAACTTTCGCGCAAAGTTCCGTGAACTTTTGCTGGTAATGTTGACAGGGCTTCGCAAAATATGTGTCCAACACGGGTAAGCGCGACTTATGCACCCCTGCCCGCTGCACGTTCACGTGATGGTTTTTATTGATGTTTCAAAACGAATGAGTAGGGGGTGGCAAGTAGATGAATCCGGCCCTGCTGTCTTGGACATCGGGCGTTTGCGCATACGTCGATTCAATTTCAAAGCAATAAGTCTGTACGGCATATACTATGTGAGGCGTAGAAAGCATGCATTAATTTCTTTCGATCTCCGATCAAAACACTGCGTTCGTCTGAGGTGGGGGATAGCGGTGGGGAGGAGGCAAGATTCGAATTTAGACACGGCCGCTGCGGCATGGCACTCCTCTACCCAAGCAAAACATGATTTGTTTACTAACACTAACAGTCCATTCTAAGCATTTGCTTAATCGTTTCGTCGCCCGCCCGCGCTATTCCGCGCAGTCGCGTCTCTTGCTCTTCGATGAATCGATTTATCTGCTATTTAAACCTATGGGAAAGTATCGATTATCAGGGTATACCTTAATAATCGATTCTTTACCATAATTTCAAGTGGGAAATTATCGATAGTCAATGATTCCCGTTTCGGCATTGATTTTCTACCGTTGAAACCCCACGCTGTCATCGCTCTCGTATAGCGCGTGCATGAGCTTCAATAGAAATGCCTTTCGTGACGTCATGGACCTTCGATACATCGAGTGGATATCAATAGGACGATAGCGTCGATAGCTGTCACGTCGAGTTTCGTGGCATTGGAGTGAAAGAGTCGAAATGAAACCAGAAACCTGATTGAAAAGAGTTTTAAACGTGTGCTTGGAGAAGCAGCAAATATGAAAATAAAAATAATAAAAAAGATTTCTTACAAATGAAAAAGGAATGGAAAGGAAAGGAATAGAATGGAATGGAATAGGATTGCGGCGGTTAGGTGCCAGAGAGCACCGTATTTAAAGCGACAAACATGTATGCATTTCACTTCCTGAAAGAAATTACCTACGCGTTATTCTGCTCTTATGAAAGTTTCAGTGTACCGAGTCCTTCTCTGTCCTTCTTGCACGCATCTATTGAAGCTCTTTCCCCCTCCTTCTGCTCGAGAAAACGGAAAAGAATGCAACCACTGTACAGAAGTGGTGCATTTTCCGTGGAAACTTACTCAAAAACTGTTTACAAGGTGTTATACAACCAATGGTTTAAGCGGGTTGATACTTGTAGTTGCATAGCTAGCCTAAGACATCAACAGGAAAGATGACAGTTCAATTACCAACCTATGGTCTTTTTGATGCTAACTCACTACTTGACATATCGTAGCTCCTCTGGTGTAAGGGCGTATGTCGATTTCCAGGTGAGGCCTAGGGTCCATATAACTCCATAAATTCCAGGGTCATGTGCAAGTAGAGATACGCTCTTTCGTCAAAAGAGCTACGGTGTAGAAAGTGGAGGAGTATCTCTGCCCGTGCACCGCTCGGTACATGTAAATCGTTCGTGCACATTCACTGCACAGATAACGTCTGACGTTTGTGCACTTTTATTGAAAGACATGTTTGCGGACAAGACACTAGTTGGCAACATTGTACCATACCATACGGAATTTTAGACCGAATAGAGAACAAATTGAAAGACCAAGTGTGTGACAAAATTTAATTATTTTTTTCTTATTCTTTTCCCCTTTTTAATCTTTCAGTTCATTCAAAACATTTTCTTCTTTACAGTCAGGGTGGCTAGCATCAGGTAAAACCGGAAAACCCGGAAAATATCAGGGATTTTGGCCGAGCAGGAAAAAATCAGGAAAATCGGAAAAATCTGACGTTTTATCAGGAATTTTTCTAACGCGAATTTCCTCAGCGGAGAAGTCTTACTGCTTTTTGCCTACCGTGCCAGGAGTCGTCGAAAAATCAGGAAAATATCAGGAATTTTTTATAAAATTTCAGGAAAAATCAGGATAATATCAGGATTTTTCAAAATTATAAAATACTAGACACCCTGAGTCGCTGCTTATTCCTTACTTAAATGCTAATTTACGAATTTATTTATTTAGTCCTTCAGCTTGTTCTCTATTCAGTCTATAAATTTTCGTATGCTACGACGTTAGCAAATCGTGCATTGTGCGCAGTAGCGTTATCGGTTCAATTGTGCGCAAGCGTTATCGGCACGAAAATGTGCGCAAATGTCATGCAGCCGGACAGACTTAATTTCTAACCACCAAACGAGCCGTGCCACAAAATCCGATGAAAGTCTCAAAGCAAGTGAATGAAGAAGGGCAATAGGAGCTTCTGCAAGTTCCAGTTCTTGTAGAACCGATAGTAAGCAAGTTCAGAGGATCAAAAATAGAGCTTTCACACTTGAGTCAATAAGATAATTCAGCGCTGAACATCATGTTGTCTCCAACGCCTCGTTTCTCGGCTGAGTGGTGTCGTAATTTGTACGATCTCCATAGATTGTAAGCAGTCGAGCACTGTTTATCGGATCACTTAGAGGCGGCACCTGAACCAAAGCGAACTAAACCGTCACTGCTACCATATTAATTTAGCCTAGATATATCACGCATGTCTCCATCCACTTGGCCTTAGCTGTTGAGTTCGACAGCTTCAATCTCAGCTGGCGCATTGTCGAATCCAGAGAAAATTACGTATATTCGAGACCCAGCACTACTCTGCTGTGCTAAGTAAGAACGCCGTATGAACCATCAGGCGTTGCCAAATTTCCTTAGAAAATCACGCATTTCCAGGAAAACTCGTGAATTTCTTCTCCAATTTTCAGAAGATTCTGTCCGTAATTTGATCCAGGGCCGGATTAAGGGGATGGCCACATTGGCCACGGCCCATGGCGGCAAATTCAGGGGGCGGCAAATACTGTAATTTTTTCAAATGTAGGTATCAAGAAAAAAATCTGATTCAGAAAAAAAAATTACAAACGAGAAAAGGCGAAAAAATCTCTCATTTTCTGAGAGTGAAAGTATAGTAATTTCTAAGTTGTTCGTTTTTCGGTGATACAAGAAACAGCGCCTTTCATTAGTCTAGTTGAGAGAGAAACCAAACATGCAATTTGGCCTGGAGCGGCGCGGCGCAGAGAGCAATGATGACGAGGATTTGAGATGGAAAGGAGAAGCCCTGCGCGCCAGTCAGCATGAAACCAGGCCCGCCACATCCCATCTCGGGCCCTGGTACCAATTTTCTGGCCCGGGCCCCTAGAACAGGGGGGGGGGGGGTCCGGGGGGCCTCCCCGGGAAATTTTGAAATTTTAAATCTATTTGGACGCATTATGAAGCTCTTACGAGGGCTGTCCCAAAAGAAACCGGACTTTTGTCATAGAAGGCGAACCGAGCGTCGCAATGAAGTTTTCTTGAGCTTGTTTGAAAGCTGATAAGCTACTGGACATGCTTGTTTTTACAGAATGCAAAAATTCGTCTTGGTAAGGAAACTACACGCTTCGGAATAAAGGAAAGTCAAACTCGAGTTGCGATTTTTGTCTTTATTTCAAGAAAAATTTAGATAAAACTTAAAAAAAATCCAGGTTTTAAGTTAAAAACTTCGTTGCTCTCTTATTCAAATGCTTAGAAATAAGGAAATTAACATTTTAAGTAGCCCACCAAGCCATCACCTATCCCCTTCAAAATACTCGCCAGCTTTGTCGATGCATTTTCGCCACCGTTTCTTCAATTGGGAGAAACACTGTTTGAAATCCTCAGGTTTGAATGCTCGCAATTCCTTCAAGGTGAAACTGTTAATCGCGAATATTACAATAGTGTTCTGAGACGATTACGTGAAAATGTCCTCAGAAAAAGGGCCGAGATTTGGAGAGAGAATTCCTTGTTTCTGCATCACGATAATGCACCTGCCCATGCATCCCTCCAAATTGGCGAATTTTGGGCAAAGAATGCCATGAGTGTCCTCCCTCACCCCCCTTATTCACCTGACCTAGCTCCATGTTATTTTTTCTTATTTCCACGACTTAAATCTACCTTGAAAGGTCGACGTTTTCAAACCATTCCGAAAATTCAAGAGAACACCTTGAAGGAATTGCGATCATTCAAACCTGAGGATTTCAAACAGTGTTTCTCCCAATTGAAGAAACGGTGGCGAAAATGCATCGACAAAGCTGGCGAGTATTTTGAAGGGGATAGGTGATGACTCGGTGTGCTGCTTAAAATGTTAATTTCCTTATTTCTAAGCATTTGAATAAGAGAGCAACGAAGTTTTTAACTTAAAACCTGGATTTTTTTTAAGTTTTATCTAAATTTTTCTTGGAATAAAGACAAAAATCGCAACTCGAGTTTGACTTTCCTTTATTCCGAAGCGTGTAGTTTCCTTACTAAGAAGAATTTTTGCATTCTGTAAAAACAAGCATGTCCAGTAGCTTATCAGCTTTCAAACAAACTCAAGAAAACTTCATTGCGACGCTCGGTTTGCCTTCTATGACAAAAGTCCGGTTTCTTTTGGGACAGCCCTCGTATGATGCAGATTTTCCATCAATTTCTGCAGAATAATTACGACTTTTTGTTTACTTTCAGCACCAAAAACTTTCGAATTGTTGCATTCAAAACATCTATAAATTTTTTTTTGAGGGGGCAGATGATAATTTTCAATTCTATGGGGAGCCGGGCCCCCCTGGACTCCCCTTTCGTACGTCTATGGCAAGGGAGTTAAGCCATTGAAGTCGAGGATGCCTAGAAAGGAGCGTCTTAGCATCCGACAACGGAAGAAAATGAAACACAGTTACTAAAAATATCATTCTACATATACTCAAAATCTTGAAAATCTCTAAAAAAGTAAGAAAAATGTTATAGTGCCCTAGCGTGTTTTTGAAACTTTATTCACCTTTTGCGGAATTTTTAGGGTAATTTGCTCACTTTTCCCTACGAGACGAGGGTTACACATGAATTCGTAGTGGTTTGTCACCTGCGTCACGGGCCCCTCCAGGGCCCGGGCCCCGGTACCAAGGACCCAGTATCCCCCTCCTTGTGGCGGGCCTGCATGAAACACATATTAGCGCCTACAATACTCCATGAATACTTCACGCACTGCGTCAAACGTAGTGCGGACAGCAGCGGTTGGCGTGAAACGTATAGTGCCTACAAGACTGCATGAATACTTCACGCATTGCGTCAAAAACAGTGCGGTCAGCAGAAACGCATAGCGCCTACAAGACTGTAGGGATACTTCAAGCATTGCGCCAAACAGTGCGGTTGGCGCGGTGGTGGAAATTAAAATCATAAAACCACATTCATGTTAATTCTTTCATAATTTTTTCGTTCTTTTCGTATAAATGAAAGGTCTCGTCCACACAGAGATAGGTTTACGGAACTTAATTTTCGCGTAAAGTTCCGTGAACATTTGCTAGTGTACAGGGATTTCACCAAAAATGTGCCCAACACGAGTAAACACGTCTTATGCACCCCCATTCCTCCGGCACGTTTACTTGATGGCTTGTATCGATGTTTCAAAACGAATGTGAAGGGGCGGCAAAATACAGGCGGCCCATGGGCGGCAAGTAGGTAAATCCTGAGTCCAAAGAACTCCCAGAAAGTAGAAAAAATAGATGAAATTTTATAATTGAAAAAAAAAAAAAACAAGATGAGAAAAACTCCCCTCAGAGGAGAAAAAGCCTCCTTCTGAGTCCAAGGAACTCCCAGGAATGAGAAAAATTAACGAAATTTTATAATTGAAAAAAAAAACAAGATGAGAAAAACTCCCCTTAGAGGAGAAAAAGTCACCCTCCGAGTCCAAGGAACTCCCAGGAATGCTGTTTCAAATCTCTTACAATCAAATTCCGATAAATTTAGTCATCGGTTAGCTGCCCGGTGACTGGTGAGCTGGTGTAGGGGTAAGGGGGAGGCAACTGGATGATCTCACGAATCCACGAGGCACAGCTTCAGAAATAGAGATCATTCGGGAGGAAAGGAGCTATGAAATCACACTCTAAAAATACAAAGGCCCCCCCTCGCCCTCGCTCTCCCATCCCGCCACAACAGCGCACCCATTCCAATTTTCACTCTCAACAATCCCACAACTCATAAGCATCCCAAGAGCCCCCCCCCCCCCCGCCGCCACTTTTACGCGCGCACACGCACACCCGATTTTTTCCAGCTACTACGAAGGATTACAATATTTTCTCATGCATTTATGTAGTTTTATAACCTCGGAGGAAGGAGCTAAACTAAAGCTCTGTCGGACGTAACATAATTTTCTCTCATGTTAATTTTTTTCTGAGAAAACTAGACAATTCTGCCTCAAACTTTCGTGAGCATGACCCTTATTTTCATAGAAAAAATTCACGCAAAGTTTAAAGGGTTTATGTTGCTTGGTTTTCTCTTAAAAAAATAAACCATAGAAAAAAAACTCCTGGCAAAGTTCTCTGACAGAATCAGAGAACTAAAAAAGTCGACCAATTTGCCTCTTGCCCCAGTAGAAGCTGAAAATACCAATGAATCATAATGCAGCCTCTCTTTTTACACTCAACTTTTAAGATTTCATCGAATTTTGACCTGAATTTCTAATGTGTCTTCATTAGATTCATTTAAATGCTTTCTCTCTTCGCTATTTTTCTCTTCGTTATTGTGTTGTTCCAGATTGAATTTCTCGTGTATCTCGTGAATAATCAAGTATCATATTTTTGTTTTGCTCTTTGCTGAATTTATAATTGTTTCTTTTTTCAGAGTTCCCTTTCCCGCACAGCTGTCTCGCTTACTAGAGAGAGATGGTCCACATAAAAAAAGGAAAGCAAGGAAAATGTCAAGTATGTTTATAACATTTCACATTTTATTTTCAGTTGGATCTTTTCTTTATTTCACCGCTGCTGAAACCCTTGTGAAAGAGAGAGTTAGATCCATTGACCACTCGCCAGTTGAAACTGCCAGTAGCACAGAAGGTACAGATAACTTCTAAAATACGTTTTTCTCTTGATTTATTTCAACTATTTTCAACTTGCAAAAAACCCCATCATTCTATAGTCACCATGATAACGACAAGAGCTAAGTATCCCAAGCACTAGCAGAAAATATTCCAGTGAAAAAAAGAAAACCATCCAACAAACCAGTTTAAAATTAACCAAATAGTTAAGATTGTTAAAAGAAAAATGGATATTCAGCTCAAGTTACCGTTTTGCTGAATATCTTATTATGTAATGTTTGTTCCATGATTTCTTTTTTATCTATTTACAGAAGGAATACCCAAAAATGATGTGTTTTTGGGTGGATCGTGCAACCCCACCACTTGGAGGCAAGACATCGCCATTCCTCTCCTTAACAAATTGGGGATCACATTTTATAATCCTGTAAGTCTTTTTAAATGTAAATTGAATGCGAAAATTACATATTGCTTGTTTTCACTCCTGAGATTCCAAATCTCCAGTAGAAAATGAATGGTTTGAATAATTTTTTTTCCAGTTTTCTACCATTGTTATGAAGTTTTGTTCTCAAAGTTTTGATAATGAAACACTCACCTCTGAGAGGACCATTTGGATCTCATTTAGCGAAAAGGAACCAGTACGATTACAGTGTTTTCAAAATCGTGTAACTTCTCCTTCAATTTTTTAAATACTTAATATATGCACAGTATTACAATTTTCACAGTTATTTTCCTGGAGAATTCACAATTTTTGGTGGGAAGCCAAAACAATTTGCTATTCTGGGAAATTTTTTAAAAAATTATGGAGAAGCAACATTCTTACAACACTGCATTTGCGCTAGTTCCTTTTTGCTAAATATGATCCATTTAAATTGGGTCATAATTAACTTTATAAAAAGTTTAAAAGATCAGGTCGAATGTGCAAACAGTTTGATCGCTTGTTTGGTCCTTCAGAATTAATTCAATGTCTTGTGACTTTTTTACATCAAAATAAAATATTGTAGGTAATCTAAACTTATTTTTTGTGTTTTAGCAAGTGTCCCAGTGGCGGCAAGAGCTGATCGAGTTGGAACACCAGGCTAAGGAGGCAGCCTCCATACTGTTGTACGTCTTGGATGACAGGACACGAAATGTGGTAGGCATCATCGAGACGGCTTTCTTTGCGGGAAATAGTCGTAAATTGGTCCTCGTTATGTCCATCGCAGAGCCTGGCAACATCATCAACGGCGAGGCGATCTCACAAATGTTAGTTCAACCCTTCAAGTCATGGTGTCCCTTATTCGGAACACCTAATATCCTAAAATGTAAATGGTTTGAGAAACTTGTTCATGAGACCTTGTCAGTAGTTTGATCCATTTTCAAGGAGCTAGTGTGTTTTTGATCTCTTTGTAGAGAAAAAGTAAAATTCTGGCAGTGGACTTTCACTTTCATAATTGTTGTGCAGTAAATAAAGCTATAAATATCTGGGTCAACAACAAAGCCCTGACATTGCTTTCTGATTATAATATGTTTAGAAAGATTGCTGTAAAATATTGAACTGAAAGAGTCAAGCCAACTTTCTATTTTACAATAGAATACTCAAATATATGTTATTTTATTTCAGAGAGAGCGATGACTTGCGGTTAGCCCAATTTCTATTGCAAGACCTAGTAAAGAAACATGGCATCTCAGTTTTCGACAACATTCCGCTAGCAGTTAGTTGTGCGGCTAAGGTATGTATTTTTAAATTTGAGCAGGAGAAAATTCGCCAGTTGGCTAATTTAAGATTGTGTAAATAATTTTTAAAATTTCAGGTATAAAGCTCTATTTCAATCCCATTTGATAAACTTCTCACTTGAGCCCAGTAGCAACTAATTGATGCCAATTAGAGTTGAGTATTAATGAGGTAGCAGTGTCTGCTTGCGGAATCATCCCAAGTTTTTGTCTCTTCGAAGTTAACCATAATATACTCAAAAAAACTTTGAATTGATAATTTTTTTTATACAGAGATACAGGCTTTTCTTAGATTTTTAATTTAGTTAATCGAAATTCTTCATTTTCCTTATTCTTTTTTGTTTCTATGATTATTAGAATATTTCATTCATCTTTTTTTTTTCCAGATAGTTCAGGACAACAAAAAAGTCCCAGACCTAGAATACTCCAACTCAGTTGAACTTTTGAAAAATAATTCTTTGATAGTTCCTGACAAACAATTGTAAGTATTAAAAAATTGTCTCTTTTATTAATATTTAAGAAGTATCTGTTGAGAACTTAACCAATAGATTTGTTTTTCATTTTGTGGCGCAAGCATAATTGAAGGGCTTGGAGCACAAGGCGAGTAAGTGCATTTCTTGAAAAAAATGAGATACTAATGATTTCAAGTCAAACTAGTCTTAATCCATTTGCCGTAAAAAATTCACGCCCAAATTCCAATTTTTACGTATCAAAAAGTCAGTTTGAACTTCCTTTCTGACATAAGGATCCGTGTAGTTTCGAAACTTGTAACACGTACTTCTTGAAATTGCAAAAACTGCATTTATGCGCCTTGTCCTCTAAGCCCCTCAACTAAAAAAAAAATGTATTTACTGGTAATTTAACTCAGGTGGTTTTTGGATTACATTTTTTGACCATTGATGTAAGTAAGTATTTGCAGGTGTAAAACTTTAGTCGATTTTAGCTTGGTGTGATTGGAACTTCTCTTTCAAAGTTCTATAAAAAAAGAAAAAGATAATTGGGACTTTTTCATGACCACTCAATCAATCAGCAGCTACATTTACACTCAAAATAATTTTTTTTCTTCTTATTTTTTTCTTTTTTTGTGCTGGCATAAGATAAAATGCTAGCTGAGCTTCGTTTGATTTAAGAAGAGCTTATTATTATCCAGCAACGCCATTCGCTATCAAGCCAACAGAGACCTTATATATTGTGCAAGATGTCAGTCTTCTGCAAATTTAATTTTCACTTGAAAAAAATCAATCCCCTTTGCGCCAAGAAACCTATGCAAACAAAATCTTTATTTGGTGCAAACAATTATTTTTAATAATTTTTTCAAATACCTGTCGAAGATTTTGTTCTGTGAAAATGGCCTGATTTGCATAATTTCCTGGATCTTTTTAATTATAAAAGCAAAAAAGTCTAAAAATACCATTAAAATTACAAATTATGAAAAAAATCGAGCCTATGATCAACATCGACATGAAGTGTTTAAAGTTAGTAATAATCCTTGATATTTGTGCTTTTCCTTAAAACGTTTCCTACCCTTACCAAAAAAGGTTACTTTTCTAGAAAATTGTAATAAAATTCTGTATAATGTTTCCTGTTTTCTTTTGTTCCAGAGATCTGCAAAAAGTATTTAGCGCAATTGATACAACCAATAGTGGTGAAATTAGTCTCTCTGATGTAAGTTTTAACATGTTTATTTTTAACTTTTTTACAAGATTACAAACTTTGAAAATGAAGATGAACGAGAAATGAGTCGCATAATAAACTCAAACTTGAATGAGTCGTCACCTGCTGAAGATGGGAGCAGTTAGGCTCCCGAAACAAATTTGGCCTCTTTTGTAAATACAGTATAACTTCGATGTAACAAACGTCAATACAACGAATTCTTCGAATTAACGAATTTTTTTCGCGGTCCTGAAAAAATCCCTATTTTCAATGTAAAATATATTCTATATGATGAACTTGGTACAACGAATATTCGCTTTTACGAAGCAAATCGTCGGTCCGAGTACGAACTTTACCATGTAAATCAACCTTGATTTAACAAATGCACGGGAATTTCCGCGCGCCCGGCAACATCGCTGGGGAGAAAGCATACTTGTCTTCACCCGCGTACTGTACGTCGGTGTCGGTGCAAAGGTCATTTTCTGAATATGGCGGGATTGGGGATTTCCGAGGCACACATGTTTCCTCGAGTGAACGGGGTGATTAAGGAGCTACGTGAGCTGTGTCATCAGTAAGATTTCAACCCCTGCCGTGCGCTCCTCACTACCGCTGCCCAGTTTTACTGATCAAGAGCTAATCAGGTGTTTCCCGCCGATTTTCCATATATCGTAATAGATGAAGGGGGGGGGGGTGTGTACACAAAACTGGAAAAAGTCGAACATTTCAAAAAAATTTGTGGCCTAAAATCGGGTTTTCTGCGGTTTTCGATTTAACGAATTTTTTCGCCAGTCCCCAAAAATTTGTTATATTGAAGTTTACTGTATCGAGATAATTTGAAAGTTCGAGTTTATTATGCGACTCATTTCTCGTTCATATTTATTTTTATTCACCCAAAAAACCTCCTTTTAGAATGCTCAAATAATTACCCAGGCCGGTGTCCTCTATTTACCTCAGTATCTGGGGCAGACCATAATCTCCAGCAAATTTCTTCATCTCAGCTCTACCAGTATGGCCAAGCTTGAAAATATTTACTAATTTATGATAAGTTCTGGAATCATCGAGGAAAAAAGAATATTTTGGAGTTCCCTCAGGAATAATGTTAGTCATATTATCTTAGCTTATTATCATAAGGCTGGCAGGCTTAATACAATGCGTCAATTATCGAAATATGCAATGCAGCCATGTATGAATGCATCAGTATTTTTTAAGTCCAACTGAAGTTCTCTTGAAACCATCGACACTAAGGATTTATCTTGAAAGCGATACCTAAATATACTTCAAATTTTGATCTATCAAAGCAGGCTATTACAAACTTTTTCCAGGGCCGTAACAAAGTTGTTCCTCCCGCAGAATTGATCAAAAAGTATAATGATTGAAGTGGCAAAATAAGATTTATTCCTGTATTTAACTCTAATTTTTTTTTCGTTTTGATTCCCTTCCAGGTCTGTCAGTTATTGACCAAACATAATCTATCACAAACAGAATTACGAGGAATTTCATCTCAAGTAACAGGTAAAATTTAATCACAAGGAATAGTGCTTCGATAGTTCGAGATCCTTATAATATTGTCTCTTTTTTAATCCTTTTTCATTAAGAAAATTTTCTCTCTTTCCTTTGTTAATGAAAAGGAAAAAAAAATGTATCAAAGAATAGAAACAAACAGCATCAATAGTGAAATCGTACCATTATTGAGTGTAGTAATTCAAATATGCCTATTTTTGCAAATCTAAATTGTATACCACCTTAATATTTAGGGATATCAAACAGCATTGTCTTTTAGATGAAATAACTTTTTCAGTCAAGTGTCATCCCTGTTAATTTTTTACCTCATCTTTGTGTTGAAAAATTAGAAGATACTCTTCAGATTTTTCTGCAGAAGTAAAGTAATTTCTCCCTATAAAATTGGTTTGTTCTATGTGCTGTGAACAATACTTACATTTTCCTGCTGATTTAAGCTACAATTTGTTTTCCTATTTTTTCAGGTTCCAAGGAAAGTAACATTGGAGAAGTAAAGATAAATTTTTCTCAATTTTGTTCAATATTCTCTGGATTGAAAACATCTTTGAATAGTGACGATGCAGAAAGTGAGATTTCTTCAAGTTCTTCTCCCCCTAACCTCTTTTTATCTCGTCTAAAGCAGTTCTCTACTAACATTCATGACAAAGTCTTAGGTATTTTAAAGCATTAAGCTATTCTTATTACTTGTCTGTGATGCCTGGAGTTGCTGCATGACTTTAAATGATGGCTGGACTAGTTTCGTTTTCGAATATCTGTTTACTATGTGAGTGTGAAGTGTACTTGGCGTGGGCTTTAAAAGACACAGCTTACAATAATACTGTGACTGTTATTAATATTTAGATACATTTAGATGTGTCAACTTAAAAACGACCTGATATAATATCTCATGCCTTTTATCATTTGAATTTTTAGCAGAGATGCCTAAAAAAACACAAAGAGGATTTCAGTCACTATGTTATTTTTTCAAAAGAGAACAAATTGACACAATTTCTTGAAATTTATGCAGAATTTTCTTCGCACAGAGTAGATAAATCACGGCAGTTTTAAAGAATTGCTGTTGAGTAGTTTTCCGTTTAAAAAATAAAGTATGACAGGAAGTCTGCGACGTCGCAAAGCGAGTTAATTGCTGACTTACCCTGTTGATTAGTATATTTTATGCTAGGATAGAAACCTCTTTTGTCACAAGTTTCTGCAGTGAAATGTTGCAAAGTATTGGAAATCTTTTAATTTATAGCAACATGGCAATTCTCCACTTTTGGAAGAACCTCCCTTAATTCCTCTTGGTTTTAATGGTGAGTTTACCGCAAAACATTTTGAGTATTTTTTTTTTATTTAATATAAATAATTTTTCCTGTTATTCCAGAATGGGTTGTTAGATGGCGTTACAATGTTATATCGAAAGGTAACAATGATCGAGAAGATCTTTGCTTAGTTGGCGATATCAGTGATTCGGATCTGATGGTTACTTCATTGCCAAAGTAAGTACTAACCACACAGTAATTCAATTCATACAAATAAATATCAAGTAGTATGTATCCTTTTCATGAAAATTTTAGTGAACAGTGAGTTGATGTAAATCTTAAAACTTACTTTAGACGAGAGTAGAAGAATTTAACCATGAACCACCGCATCATTCAGGATATTAGAGATGTCAATCATCAGACTAGTTTTACTCGTTATATTTTCACTTCTCCCATCATAATCTCACTTGAAACTGATTTAAATGCTATTCACTATGTCAATCTAAGTAACCTGTAAGGTACCTCTTATATTCTTTACAAAGCAATCTCTAATCAATAATGATTGAATGTTTCAGGATGAAAAAAGTGAATCTCTCCATTTTAAGGTTCCCTAAGAACGAAGAAGGTATCAATCTGATTGATAAGTACCAAGTGTTGATCTTCCATATTCCAGCCACCACACGAGGTTTAAGCACAATGACTTTGGTAAGTTATCTTTTGTTTCTTTTTATTTTCCGTTTAACAAGGATTCATAGATATCCATTTGACGGAACTTGGAAACTTAACACGATGACTGCCCTGCTAGTTTGCAATATTTATCAGGGGTGTACTTTTGGAGTACTTCAAAGTGCGTCTCAGCAAATCTTCTTTTCAGAAACCTAATGGACCAAAGAATAGAGTACAATAGAATAGAATAGAATATTGCACTGATTCCAGAACAGCTACAAGACATAAAGTAAATATTAAAAAGGGCAACGCAGGCAGACATTCTGGCAACATTGCTGTTAAGAAGAGGGAAGGTAAAATTATACCGTCTGATGGACTAAAGTATGATGTGATGTTAGGAGATATTTGCAGAAATGTCTCAAAATCCAGAAATTATCGATTGATCGATTGGCTCTCAAATAACTCTCTTAATCTGCTGATGCTGACATAAAATTTGTACCTTTTCATCAGAAGAAGAATCTAAAATTTTTTCCCATTTTACTGCAAACCTTTGTAAATGAGTCAGTTGTGCTAATCACAGAATTGCATTTTGATGCTTGATTTTTGTAGAGTAGCACAAATTAGTAAGATCTGTCCAAACCGCAACTTTCTACGTTCAATATTGACCGCAATATCCTTTTGAAAAGTCGAGTTTTTCATGTCATTCACCGCTACAGTGACACCCTTGGTTTCTTTCACCTTGCTTTCATCCGAGTTTCACGGTGAGTAACCAGTGCTAGTGTGTGTTTCCCTGATTGATAAACGCAAGGTGGAAGGAACCGAGGGTGTCACTACCGTGGTGGATGACGTCAAAAACCCAACTTTTCAAAGGCAATAACTCGGTTAATATTGAACGTAGATATTTGCAGTCTAGACAGATCATATTATTATTTCTAACTTATCTACAAGAATCAAGCATCAAAACACGATTCCATGACCAGCACAACTGGCTCATTGAAGTATGTGCGATGCTGTCTTCAAAAAAAAAAGAAGAAAAAATCAATTAACTTCATAATAGTGTTTAACTCTCTAATGTGGGCAGTAATTATCTGTTTTTAGTAAGTAAATATCTCTCTTCTTTCAGGCAAGTTACTATATTGGTCAAGGATGTGAAGTGATATTGAGCATTCAAATGATGAAAAAAAATACAACAATTAAAGGAGAAGTGGTATGTATTCTATCTTTCCTAATTCAAGTAAAATCTGAAGGAGGGTATGGATTCGATCGACATGAATCGATGGAAAAATGAAAACGTGAATCGATCGACATGAATCGATCGACACCGATTCGATCGACAAATTGTTAAAAAAACCGGTGTCGATTCGATCGACATGAATCGACCGAAAAATGAAAACGTGAATCGATCGACACCGATTCGATCAACAAATTCTTAAAAGACCGTGTCGATCGATCGCATGAACGATCGACATGAACGATCGAAAATTAAACGTGATTCGATCGACATGAATCAATCGACACCAATTCGATCAACAGTTAATTTAAAAACACCCGTATCGATTTGATCGACATGAATGGATCGAAAAATGAAAACGTGAATCGATCGACGTGAATCGATTGACACCGATTCGATCAACAAAATTCGATCGACTCGAGGGTTTGTCGATCCACTGGGTTTGTTAATCCATTCACGGGTTTGTCGATCCATTCACGGGTTTGTCGATCCATTCACGGCTTTTGTCGATCCATTCACATGTTTGTCGATCCATTCACGGGTTTGTCGATCGATTCACGGCTTTTGTCGATCCATTCATGGCTTTTGTCGATCGATTCACGGGTTTGTCGATCGATTCACGGTTTTGTCAATTGATTCATGGTTGTCGATCGAATCAGTGTCGATCGATTCACGTTGATCGATTCACGTTTTCATTTTTTGATCCATTCATGTCGATCGAACCGATATGGGTGTTTTTAAATTAACTGTCAATCGAATCGGTGTCGATCGATTCATGTCAATCGAATGACGTTTTCATTTTTCGATCGATTCACGTTTTCATTTTTTGATTGATTCATGTCGATCGAATCGACACCGGTTTTTTGAACAATTTGTCGATCGACTCACGGGTTTGTCGATCGACTCACGGGTTTGTCGATCGACTCACAGGTTTGTTGATCGATTCACGGGTTTGTCAATTGATTCATGGTTGTCGATCGAACCATTGTCGATCGATTCATGTCGATCGATTCACGTTTTCATTTTTCGATCGATTCATGTCGACCGAATCCATACCCTCCAATCTGAACTAACTAAACTATTGTATGTACAATGGACAATACTGCCGTAGTCAGTTTGGTTTACCATAAAATTTGGTCAGTTTTTTCAGGTTTAATTAATTTTTTGGGAATTTTAGTGTTCTGAACTGGAGATTTTCAAAGTATCAGTAACATTAAATAGGTAGGAAGGAATTCACCCCAAAAACCTTTCAAATGCGTTGCTGAAAGGTTTGTTTTGGCTCGCTTCAGATCTCGTCACAAGTCCGAAAATGGACTATTCAGCTAATGATTTATTATGCAGTGATCCTAGAACGCATCTTGTGGATAGTTTATACTTCTCCGTTTGGAATGGGAATGTAATATCCTTCTTTATCTCAGGTTAACCCCATGAGAGATTTTCCTGAAATTTCTCTCTGGTTGTCGTAGAAAGATTTTTAAAGTAGCCTTACACTTGACACGCTAATTTCCTCTAATTTGAATTACATATTCCTTTTATTGTTTCAGATTTCACCAGCAGCTATTTCTGACTACAATCGAGGAAGATCTTATTTGTCTGACTTTGCTAAAAAGGAATCTCTGCCTGTTTTTGATAATTTAAATGATGCCTTACTATGTGCCGTTAATAGAGTCAGTTCCACTTGCCCATAATCCTGAATATTTCAGGCTACTTATTACTCTGCATTATATTTTAGTATGTCCAGCCCATCAGACTCGTAAATTTCAAACAACCTCCATGGTTTGGTAGGGTGGTTTTATAATGAATACATAGGGTTGTATGTCCTATATGGAACTCATATGAAAAGGATCGGCAGTAATGTCAGTGATTGTAAAAATCTACAATGTAGACACCTTTGTCTAGAGTGCAGAGGAAATGCACGTTGGAGAGGTGCACACTCTTCAGTTTATAATAATTTGTTTCTGTGTAATGTAATATAATATATACAGACGGAATTTTTCCCTGCAAAAGACTACTCTGATTGCACAATTCAAAATGGCCTACTTTTTCATGATCATTTAATGTTTTTACAGAGGGACACACATTATAAATATAGTATTAAATGAACACTTCAAGGAATTTGATTTTTCATAGGCTGGTTTCTTTTGCTTACTTGAAGCAATTTTTTTGACTGAAATACAAAGCACTCAATATATTCCTGTCACAAATCATTTTAAGTCAGAGAAGTCTCAACATGACTGCTTGTAATACATCTTGAAATTTAAAGGTTTTTTTTGTTCATTTAAATTGAAATTCAGACAGCAGGTTATAGAATGATGTTGAAGTCATGAAAAAGTTCAGTGAATGAAACCATGAATGAGTAACCCTATATCCCTCTCGTGCTCTGATCAAGAATGCCCTTGTCTCCGCTGTGCAAGAAACTTTAGAATCTCAAAACTGTACTTCATTTACCTTCATTATTTTAAGCTTTATACATTTTCAGCCATGTCAAAACATCACTATGTTGTTATACTTATTTTAAGCAGCTTTTTTTTTTCTTTTCTTCTTATCTAAAAATTGCATGATTTTTGTAATGATGTGAAAGTTTTAAAGATTATTTGTATTTTCTTTGTATCTAAATTACTAACTTTGCATGGACTGCCTCATTTGTTCAATGGACAGTAAACATGGTAAGAAATTAAAAACCGCAATTTATGTTTGCTTATCAAAATTTTACATAGTGTACAATGGACATATCAAAACTTTCCAAATTTGAGTATTAACAACTGTTCTTGTGTAAGTTAATTCATACTTCTTGTTCACTAAAAAATCATAGTTTACTCAAGTCAGGTTGAGCATTAAACTAATTTCGATGAAAGAATTTTGCCGTACTCAACCTTTTTTTTGACAAAATCAAAGGTATCTTGTATCAGAAGAGGAAGGAAATATGTGTAAAACCAAGCTATAATTATTTGCTAAACTTACAGGTTGATTTCAATGCCTAATTTGGTCTACATTGACCACGTATTTTTCATTAGTGGTAAATTTGAATTTACTGTGAAACTAGGAATGTTGAATTCCTATTTACAACTTAATTTTGAAAGTTTCCATCACGCTCATTATGCTATAATTTTGATGAGAAAGCATGTGCTGTGGTTCTTGATTTCTTGCCCAGTCTAATTGTCCATTAGTGAGCAGTGTTGGATTTGTATTATAGTACTTAAGATTTACTGTTACTAATAGACAGTGCAGGTGTGTGAAACTGTGTTCAAGGAAGAATTTGGGTCTTCCATCTCTAGTGACAGTGGACTTTTTAAGTAAGAACATCGGCATCCCACCTAAACCTTGACTTTTTTTTGGAATTTTTCAATCACTCAATTTTTTTAATGATCAGAACTTCACTTGGTTTTTATCATCATTTTTTAGTTTAAATTATTAGGAAGATCAATGGAACCAAAAAAGGATCTAATTATGATTGCTGTTTTGAACCGTGTCTGTACATAGAGGTCTGTCAATTGTTATGAAATTTTGCAAATCTTTCTGATGTTCTTAGATCTGTTTTACCTAGTTATGTCAAGATGTATCCATAGTGTCTTTCAAACTCTTCATTTAATTTTTAAGGCAAAGGTTAATGTCAATGACAACATTAAAAGTTGAAAATGTTTGCGTCTTGTTCAGTTATGAGTTTTTGGCATTTGAAACACATTTTCAGAGAGTTAAGGAAGTCTTTTTTTTTCGAGTTTCAGTCAGTGACATTACTGAGCTCATCTGTTTCATATGGTGGAGGGGCAAACAGACTTTTTTTACTGTTTTTTCCAGACCCAATTTGTTCACCAAAACAATCCGGAACAGCTCGTAACAATTGTAATTCCTTTGGATTCAGTTTCTGTTAACAGGGCCTGGCCTTTTTTTATTTGTTTCATTTTTTGCACAATCTTGCAATGCTATTGCAGTATTGTTAAGGAATAATCATACTGCTCTTGGAGCATGTTACGGCAAAAGTGAAACAATTGTTAAGGGGATTTCTATCCCATTTCGCTCTCATTGTTTATGAAAAAGTGACGCAAATGATACAAAATCTTTAACATAAAATAATCGTTGCAGCGAATAAAGTATGTCTTCTTTCATCACTTCACAATGTTTCCTGTAAAGAGGGAGAGCAAAGATCTAGAAAGATAAAGGAGTAGGTTGTCTGGGTACTATAATGCCTCTCCTCAAGTGGGCCGCTAGTGTCAGTGCTCACTCTTGCAGTTTTAGATTCTCTTCCCTGCGGGCCGATTATTGAAAGTGATAGACAAAGCGATAGACAAAGAAGACAAAGGAAGTATGGAGAGATCCTATTGGTGGAAACGAGTGGTTGCTAATGGACTAAGGCGGAAGGAATAGACTAACTAACGGAGACCCTGGAGGGACCTGACAGTTAGTCCATAATTTACTCTCCTATGTCCATGAGCAACCACCCACTTCAACCAATAGGATCGCTCCAACTCCCTATTGTCGTCTTTGTCTATAGCTTTGTCTATCAGTTTCAATAATCGGCTCGCTGGAGAGTAAACATTTAAAATTGATTCGTCCTGAGGCTGGTCTTTAATTTTTTGTGAAGCTGAATTTTTCATTTGTTCTCTCTCTCTCAATTTCTAAATGTTGCCTTACTAAAATCAATACTCAGTTTCAATGAAAGATATTTAGTCTGTAATCTATTGTAATATTTGGATCTAGTCAGCTTTTGTGTTATAACTCATTTTTTTCTGTTGGGTGTTCCTTTGAAGGAGTTTTGGAAGTCTCAATTCGATGAAATCTCGGCTGAGAGAAATCTAAAGTGTTACCTTAACTTCCTTAAATTTCTTGACTCCAATTCAGTTGCAATCATTATTTGTGTTGATGAGGACACAAGCCGAGTCTATTCAAGATTACCTACAATCTACTAAAGTCTTGTGTTTAGGTATCCCACAGCTCATTTTAAAAAACAAAAAGGGACCTATTGATCGTTCAGGAATTTCTCCAATTTTTTAAAAAAACTAAAAATAGTCAAGATGAAATTTCAACGGAAAACGTCAAGTAGTTGGTTTCGCAACTAAAAAATGAAATGCCAAGAAGATGAGACTCAGAAGAAAGCAATAGATGTTACAGATTTTGATCCATCTGATTTTATTCGTCTGTATAAAAAATTAATTAAAATTGGAGTCAGGAACTTTGAATACACACTTATGTTGTTTTCATTTAATATTTGAAATTGATTTCTTTTTTGATAAATCATTCTACTCTAAGATAAAACCAAATATAACCTCATACAAGGATTGACATAACTTTGAGAAAAGCCAAGCCATTGTCACAAATAAAAATTATTTAATTTTGAGTAGGAACAAATTTGAATAGATCAACTTTCTTTAAGGCCCTATTTCTCTCAGAATTATGCCTCAAAGTGGTATAATTTTACTCTTTGTCACTCACCTTGTCATCAACACATCATTAAATTGCTATCTGTCTATGGAATAGTAAGTTGTCAATAATTCTTAACGCATTAAAACCTACTGACCTATGCATTTAATTTTTAATCTTACTAAGCACTGAGATGATTTTTCTGTGAGAGAACAAGAATGTTTCTCTTAAAAAACAGAAAAATTCCATCTGCAAGTTGCTTAAATTTTGCTACTTTTATATTTTCAAAGTAAATTAATTATGAACCCTAAATCTATTTTAAGATTTAAAACCTCTGAATAACACAAATATGTGTATAAAAAAGCAAATCCAATCTGAACCAGCAACAAGATTGCTACTTCTTTATTAGTATAGCAGGAAGAATTGCATATTATGAAAAGGAAGGTTTTTCCAATTATCTTTTTAACAAACCACTGCTTCAGTCCAACTAAATTTCCACAGTGAAAGTGCAAAAACACTAAGCTCGATCATGGTGTTTCAAACTCAGCATAGTTTAAAATTTTTGCAGAGCATTCTCTACTGAAAGAAGAAAAATCACTGAAGTATTCTAGGGATGAGGTCGAATAGTTTTCCATTTAGAAAAGAAGAAAAATTAAAGAATATGACAGAAACTATACAATGCCGCAAATCGAGAAACTCGTTTCTGCAGTATCAGTGTGGGTTTGCAAAACTGGTAACGATTTCCAGTTTTTTTGATGGATTATGTTTAACACTTTTGGTGTCAGGCCTGAGCAAATGAAATCTGAGGTTGATATTTTTCTTGGGGAAAGAATACTTGTAGTGCAAGACTCATTTGTAGAGAGAAAAGTTTTTTGGTTTCTTTTCAGTTTGGTACTACAGATAATTGTCTTATTTTAATCAGATTATCAGTAAGCAAATTGGATTTGTTCTTAATACACTTAAATTCACTGCAAAACTTATAGCACTGGCTTTTTTTCCAAAAAATTGTAAGTGAAGGTGTGCCTAATGTAGCAGCAAGTGTAAGTTGAGCATAGAAAATTGATGGATGCAACAAAGTAAGAAATACTCTCTCTGTGATAGACTTTTTAGTTGTCAGTTTTTTTGTAAATATAACCACTTGCTATGACTATATAATAGAATCTCTCTTTTTTTCTTCTTTTTTTTTAATTATTACTTTACCATTGTATGTAAGTCAACTCTTTTTTTTTTATACAGTCCCGGTGTTTTAGTAGTAGTTGTTCCCTTCAAATTTTTGAAATTCGTTTTTCAGTTTGCCAATGTTCAGTTGTTTGAAACAACTACCTTGATGTTTAATTTTATTGCTGTTTTTGTTGACTGTTCACTTCCCGGTGCAGAAAAATTTTAATAAAGAGAATACTGCAAAAACTTTGCATTTAATGTCTTTTCCTCCTTCAATTCACCCCAAGATTCAATCCTGTTTTTGTGTCTTTGTTGATTAGAGGCATTCTTTCAATTACTTTTCAATTTTTTTAATTTCAATTACTTTAATAAAATGCACTTGAAGCTTGTTAACTTGCAATCAGGAAATTTTTGCTCGTAGCCTTCTTTTACTCAAAGTTTAAATTGAGTTCAATATTTGTCTCTCAATGTGCAAGGGTACCTAAAGCACCAACATTTCATTTATCACCAGGGGAACAAGAAGGCATTATATTGCAAATATAGGAATGAAAATAAATGTAAAATAAAAATGACATAAAAAAATAAAATAAATCTAAAGTGCTTATTAGACACTATTTTTCAAAGAAATAAAACAACTTGAAGCATAAACCATGAGTAACAGTAAAAAGTATTACCCATAATTGTCTAAAGTTTATTTTTTTTCATTATATGATCCGATTTTTTAGTTCTGCTCAGATAAACCCCAATTTCCAATTTAGGACAGAGCGTTGGAAAAGAGGGCATAGATCTAAACGGTACCTTAGTGAAGGATGAGAGGGATTGAGAGTTTTAAAGTTTGCTCTGTATGCCAAGGATGCCTTTTACAGTATGCAAAAAGATTCTGGTTGCCCACACTCTTGGATAATTTTGACCCTGAATACGTATCTACAGAGATAACAAAGTCTCATTGGTTTTCCTGCAAAAATGTCATACAGGGAAGATATAAAATTCTTGAGTGAAAAAGAAGAGAAAAAAATTGCATAAGAAACTTGAGGTAAACATCAGACGTTTCTAAGAACAAAAAAAGGAAAAGTTTTAATATTTTCAGACGCTTAAAGATCTAAAAGGAACTTTATGTCAATCATGTTGAAAATCTATTTTAAATTTTTTTAACTAAATATCGGCCACAGAATGTACATTTTTCATGCTGATAAGTTAAGGAAGAAAAAATAAGGAACCCTAAGAATTTGCTGAAGCTACCTAAGTGCGTGAGTAATACATTTTTGTGAGTCAGGAGAAACATTTTATTTTTTATTTCATCATCGATAAACTATTAAAATCTATCTGTTTGGTTTACCTACTTCTTAACCCGAAGTAATGTGCCATCAAGTAAGAAACTAGAAAACAAAAATTTGTCTTGTCATGTGGGTGACTAAACTGGTTACCTCTCAATTTCAATTGTAATTTTTCAACCTTCCGCCCTCACCCCCCCTTTTTAGAGAACAATTTAATATTTAAATTTAAATATTTTCTAGCTTTTTTACTACCATTCCAAATTCTAACTCCTAGTAGGTACATAATTCCTTACGAGTTCTAAACTGATACTTATAATTTCCTGAAAAATTGGTCCAATAATTTTTTTAAAACTTCAAGCCATCATGCCCATATTGCTAAAAAATTAAAGTGGGCATACGGACTGGAAATTTTTACAAGATTCACCATTCATAGCCAGATTCCATCCATTACCTTTTGATAGGATAATGGTAAAGGTGGGTCGGTATTGGGAAAAAGGAGGGGCCGCTCCACTCTCATAGGACCCTCAAAACTTGAAATACGGTAAAAGTAGCATTATTGAATCATAAATCCCCAATTTCTACAAATAATAACGACCGTTCATTAGTTCTCATTAAGGAGGGAGGGGGGGGGGGATAGGGTTCCGGACTTCAGAATCAGTCTACTTTCAAGCACTCTTAGAATGCGAAAGAGGATCATCAATTTTCCATCTTGAATTAAAATCTCAACAATCAAGGTGGCATATCCTCTGTTTCACTGTAAAATTGCATCAATCATGAATCAAATAATTCGGCAAGGATTCGAATTGTCTCTGGATTCGAAATTTCGCGCGAAGACGGCATTTTGTTTTGGCGGGCATCTTTGTTGCCCATTCTTTCGCGGTGATTGGTGAGCGCCGACGCATTTTGATGAGTTTACGGTGTTAGTTAGCATCGATTACTCCGGGGTTCAGTGTACCGCCCGTGCATTTATTTTAATTTCCTTTAAATTATATCTTATCATTTAAATATTTAAGCTTTTCACGTTACTTTTTAAGTGTTATTGTTCCTTCCCTCAAGATAATAATGTTTAGTTTCATGTGAGTATCGTGTCATCTTCCGAAAATTTCATTGTTTATCCCGGTGACTTCTCTTGACAATCCAAGTCGGTCTCCATGTTTCCTCTGTGTACATATTATATCTGATAAAGTGCTCCGATCTCTGAAAAAGCGACTGTTTAAGTATATTTTGTTTTTTTAATTTTCTTCTTATTGCTACCGAGACAACAGCAATTATGAATCGTGTTTTTTTGCCTGATAAACCTTCAAAATCCTGAAAGTGAGGTTATAAACAATGCCCAATCTAAATTCTTTTGGATCTAAGTCCTGTGCGATTACTCATTTTTTATCCATTCAATATCTTCTCAGTCTTATCTGTTCAGCTACAGGCTGCATTCTTATTTCCGTTAATTGGTTTATCTGGCAAATATCAGAGACATTGCGTTTTGTCTCCTCCTTTGGAGCTTTGTCCGCCTCTGTCGCACCTAACAATCAATCATTGTAGCGTTTATGCACCTCTACTTACTGCATTCTATTCTTAAGGTTTAACCAATGTTAAGACGTCAGTAGCTTGTTCCAAATCAATCAGCAGTCTCATTTTTAATCACCTGTCACGGTAAATAGAAGTTGCTCACCCTTTGACGCCTAATATCAAACTACAAATGACTGTCATTTGTTTGAAATCGAAAACATTTGTGGCCAAAATTGGCTTGAATTTTATAAATTACAATAAACCCTCTAAGTACTCAATTCCAAGAGTTGAAGTTTGTGAATCAAATGCCACAGGAATCAGTGGCGTGGCGTGCTTTGTGATATATCGATTGTTATGCCACCTAAACCTATACTTAGAAAAGGTTCGATAAACAGGGTGTTTGCAGCGAACACCTTAATAATCGATTCCTTACCATAGGTTTAAATGGCATAACAATCAATAAATCGCAATTCACGCCACGCCACTGACAGGAATTTTTTGCAAAAAAATCGGCTATGAGGTTGTGCTTGTGCATTGAACTTTCTGCTGTCACGCTTTTAAAAATTCACCGTTCAACATCAGAAATGAATGTGATCTAAGTATATCCCTTATCAGCGAAGGTAAGAAGAGAAGCTATTTGCATATTTGATCTGAAAATCGTTTAGACTGCATTATCATTCTACCTTACACATTCTATCTAATTGAAGGATAGCAGCATCAGATTGTTGACATAGGACGGCTTTTCATTCGGCATTGGCTGGGAAGATGAGATAAAACCATGAGCCCTCATACTTGCTTTTGCACAAACCGTCTGCCAAAGAGAACACATCTGATTTGCAAACGGTTTCGTTTGCATTATCATTCTACTTTACACATTCTATCTAGTTGAACGATAGCAGCATCAGATTGTTAATGTAGGACGGCTTTCCATTGGGCATTGGCTGGGAAGATGAGACAAAACCATGAGCCCTCATACTCGCTTTTACACAAATCGTCTGTTCAAGAGAACCGAAATTCCTCAAAAGGACAATAGTGTGATGCAGATTTACTTGTCAAATTCCAAATCAGAAGCTCGTACGCACAGATTTGACACAAAGCAATTCCACATCTGTATTTGAAAACTTGTGTGAAAATGCTGAAAAATTAATTCTTTAGCGCCCCTTTGTTTTTTCGAAGGTGGCCAACTGTAAGTTTCATTTGTAAGTTCTCGTGCTCAGAAGGTTCTAAGTAACGTCATTTCAAATAATGGCAAAATTTATTAATTTTCAAATCCCTCCATCTCATGTATAGCGTTTTTTTTTTTGTCAGCCAACAAATCTCACTTCTTTTTTATTTTTCAGGTATTAAACAATGGAGGAAGTTGCTGATGAATTGAGAACAAAAGACCATCAAAATGAAGCCTCCGATAAGGTAAACGGTAGTGCCTCCCAGGAAGCTGATGGCTCCGCCAACAGCAATAATGATCTGCTAAGTGATAATATTTCTACACTAAAATCTAAGTTGTCTGATCTTCAAAATTCCGCAGATAATGTAGAATCTAATTGTTCCGAATTAGATTCCATAGTTGAAGGAAGCAGAGAAAATGACAACACCAGCTCTGAACCCATTTTAACCCCTGCAGTTTCAGATGAAGTTTCAAAAAAAGTTGCCCTTGAAGCTGAAGCCAAAACTGTCGAATCTGATGATATCACAGATGCCTTAGCTGAAATAGAGGCTTCAAAAAGTGAGAAAGAAGGTGTTAATATGGATTCAGATCATAATATGGAGGTTGAGACTGATGACAATGAAGTCAACACTTCCAAAGTATGCAATGACTCTCTTAATCCTGAGGTGCAAGACTCTAATTCGGTTGATATGGGCAGTCCTGTCTCAAACTCTTCAATGCAAGATGAAGAGAGCGAGGGTCCAAATGACGCAGAACTCAAGAATCTGGCTGAAGAAGACAGCAAGATTTCGAGTAATGAAATAGGTAGTGAAGATGTGGCGCCCTGTAATATAAAGAGTCCATCAACAAATTCTAATCTTAGTGGTGAAGAAAGTTTAGCAAAAAAGTCTGAAGGAACAATTATTTCAAACGCAGAAAATGTAGCAGATCATACGGAAAATTCTGAGTCAGCGGATAATTTAGAAAATGCAGATATTGTTGCCCCTGATAGTCCAGGTGAAAGCACTGACCGTGCAGACTTTGCAGATCCATTAAGTGCAGCTGTTGAAAATTCTGCTGAGAATGTAGAGACCGACCCTTCTTCAAAAGACGGTGAATCGGAAGATCTAGAAAGTATCGATGATGCAAACAGTAAGAGATGCTCTGAAGACAAAACAGATAAACCTGTGAGCCATGATGATGTTGACAACCAGGCGGACACGTTTGAGCAAGATGGGCATAGCAACGAACCAACAGAGTCGACTAGCTTTTTGAATATGGATCAAGACTCTGTTCCTGAGGATGGAGAGCCAGATGCAAGGAGTATGCAAGAGCACATTGAAGATCCATTTAGCAGTGGACCAGAGGAGTCTGCTCAAACCTTAAAAACAGCAGAAGAAGCTAAAAACTCTACTGAACAGCAAAAAGCAACTGAGGAAACCCTTGACGATAAGGAAATCAATAAAGAAGCATCAGAAACAGAAAAATCATCGGAGTTGGTCGAATCTTCCACAGTTGCTGAAGCTGCAGAAACGTCGTCTAGTATCTTGCAAGAGGTTGAAAAGCCTGTTGAAGCCCAGGAAGTGGAAGAGTCTTCTGAAGTCTCAGAAGTAGAGAAAGGATCTGAAAATGGTTCAGAAGAGAAAGAAGGGAGTGAAAAGCCTTTAGAAGAAAAAGGGACTACAGACTTAGCTGAAGAGGCTGCCGAGTCTAAAGAACTGAATGGAAAACAAGGAGATACAGCTGTTATTATTGATGATGGTTCAGAAACAGAGGAAGAGCTGGATGATACGGATAAATTTGGAAAAATCACCAAAATATATTCTGCAGCATCCAAAACAGCAACAACTGTAGGAGAGTCGAAAACGTTAACCTCAGAATCAAAAGCAATAGATAAAGACTCGTCTAAAGTTGGTGATAAATCAGAAGTGTCTGTTGCCGCTGGCAAAGTAGTACAAACTATTGGTAAATCTGTTGAAGCTGGAGCACTTGGATCAACAGAGCAGAGTGTAAAGAAGAAAACAGTTACTGGTAAGATACTTTTAAAATAGTTCTTAGCTACTCTTATATACTTTCTATCGGTCATTTTCCCTCTCCTTTAGTTTAACTCCGAATTAATGTGCATAATTACCGAAATTTTCTTAAATTTTTGCTCATACTTTATTTTCATAGGAAAACCTTATCAAAATCTCAGCTTGAGTTTTTGTCTTATTTTTCCTGACAATGGACCTCTAGACATGATGTGAATCAAAGTACCTCGCAGAATGTTTTCTCTTCAAAATTTCATGAAAAGCAAATCACTCAGTGGAAAGTCTGGAAATCAATTCCCAAACAAGACTTGTGAATTTATAATCATTATTGGTTAAATGGCACAAATGCAAATGACGTAATTTGTATATCTAACCTCCATTTGATCCGTGTTGAAAATATATGTTAATATTTCGTTTAGGTTTTGATTTCCCAAGTGCCCGCTCAGAGAATTTTCCTTTGCATAAGATTTTAAAGAGAAAGCATACGACAATCTCCTCTAGTTCAGACCTTGTCTAGTGGTCCATTTCATGGCAGTCTTGTAATAAGAATTAAACAGTTTCTCCCTTGAACAAACCAATTTATTCAAGAAATTTTTTGTAAAGTTAGAAAATGATAACATTTTTTAGAGAAACAATAGAAAAATTTCACTTGCCCCATAGGACATATTTCTATCAAACGGAACTAAGCGCCCTAGGGGAGGAAAGGAGAGGAGGGCTTGGATTGGCGGGTGTTGCGGAACGCAATGCTTATTCTGTCTTATACTTGCAATGCTTTTCTATGGCGCTTAGTTTTGTTTGACGGAACGCGCTATCCGGGATTCTAAAATCCTCAAAAGGAACTCAATTTGGCGCTTAGTTCTGTTTAACAGAAATAGTCCAATACAAAAAGAGTACCTACCCAAGTTACACTGTGCTGGCTTCAGCGCAATGCTTTTAGCTCCATGTGGTAGAAATTGAATAGAAGACAAGTTGCTACACCTGGCAATTTTGAATGACTAGGGAGAAGAAAATTGAAGTGGAAAAAAAATGTTTACCGTGAACATTTCTTTTTGAGGCTCATTCATTCTCTATGTTTCTAAGTATAATCCCTTGTAATCATACAGGGGCTGATTTGGATAGGATCAATTCCGAAAAAGATGATAGCACTTCTCGTTTGTGGAAAGATAAGTAATTAAATGTTTCGATTGTTGCAGAATTGTCCATTGATGTTTCTCAAGAGGAAGATGAATTCAGTGGTCCTGAAAGTCCTTCGATCGTTGATGTGACTCCTGAAATCATGGAAATTGATGACTTCGGATCATCAGGAACCAGTGTCAAAAGTGAAACTACATCTACGAAAGAAGAGAAGAAAGGAGAACAGGTTTCCAAATCAACAGACAAAAGTAGTGGAATAAATCTGGCAGAACCAGAAGTGGTCATCGATATTGACGAAGAGCCGTCAAAACTGTCTGGGAAACTGCCAGGCAAAAGAGGACGTAAGAAAAGTTCACCAGCCGAGCCAGAAAATATTTGCATTGTTCCTGATTTACCTGAAATTCAAACTGTGAGAAGTCTAGCACCGGTCAAGCAAAAAGTGGGTAAGGGTATGAAAATTGCCCCGCCTCCGGAACTAGACACAACTCCCACTGGACGAACTCGAAGGAAAGCAGCTGAAACTGCCGGACTGAAGATGAAGAAGGTAAGAAAGCTGAGTTGCGTTTTATTCGTAGTCTCAAAATTTTATTTTTTTAAATTTTTTTTCTGTTCCAAAGCTATTTCTACTCTATTTTTTTTTTTTTTAATTTTTTTGATTATTCTGCTCGCTGTTTGAAAAAAGGTGGTCTGTACAACCCTTTTTCCTGAGAGCTGTAGAGGCATGGAATTTGCCCAATCTTCCTACTGGGCAAACTGGAAGAAAACTGTGTAAACTATAAGAAGATAAGAACATTAAGGAAAAGTCATATCTTTCTTCACAGAGACTGAATTTTTGAGAATCTTTATGTTGCAAAATTACTGAGGGCCTTGGTATGAGGCTGATCATAAATTACTAAAAATAAGAGTTTAAATTGGAGTGTGTTTGATAAGTAATCCATGTGTTCTGAAGAACGTAAAATACTTATCAAACTTAATATGTGTGTGAAGCAGCTCATTTACTGTTAGACTTCACACATTCTCTCAACTGTATGATTGCAGATAATGGCAGACACTCAAGACGATGTCGCCACTGATCCAGGCGAGCCAATGGTTAGTAGAGAAAATTTTGTAAGAAAATGTGCGGAATGCAAAAAACGATTAGTCATGAGCGAAGCCACATTGTTCTGGGAGACAATGGAATTCTGCGATGAAGCCTGCCTAGGTGAGTTACTGTTATACATTTAGGCTCGCTAAATATTGAATTTTTTATTCTGTAAGACGAATTGTTTATCTATTTATTGATTCATGTATTTAAGATCAAATTGAAAAGTCCCATTTTTTAACAGTCATAAGATTGAGTGATCATAAGTTGACTAAAACGTCTTAAACGGAGATACATGGTCTCGCACTTTGGCCATCGACGTGGTCAGTATAGTGACCAACTAATACAAGTTGACTGATCCGTGGTCTAAGTTTTGTATCTTTTCTGTTGTTTAAGACTTTCCATTTTTATTTATACTATTTCCTCTTTTCTTATCTCACATCGCTTTTTCATTTGAGAGTTTGTAATAAAGTCAGATATTTCATTAATTATTTGGTTTTTCACTCAATACACTTTTACAGGTTCTTATCTTACCAAACTGGGAAAGTATTGTGCCAATTGTAAGGGTGACGTTCAACAAGCAAGTCTTGGCAAGTATTGCGTCAGATTCGGCACGGATATCAATCAGTTTTGTCGCAGTCAATGTTTGGAAGAATTTAAGAAAGGTTTGAAAGTTTGCAGTTATTGTCAAAAAGACATATCATCAGGACCTGAAGGATTTCTAGCACCTGTTGGTGACAAAGGCCAATTTAAGGTAAGCAGTATTTGTGGAAACTCTATACTTTTCTTGTTGTATTTAAACTTTGCATGGCTTTGCTTTGTTATACTCTGGTTTAGAGAAATTGAATCTGTGGTCATGTGTAAATTTGTTTCTGTATTATGGAGTTTAAGTAAATTTTCGTCATGTTTTTATCAAATTTTTAAGGGAAAAGTTTTTAAAACTCAGGAAATTAAGCCTATTAATAGCAGCACAAATGCTCCCATTTGTGGCAGTTGTTTTAGCAGTGATTACATTCCAAAGCAAAATGATTTTCTGCACCTGTAGAATTGTAAATTAGGTAATTACATCGTAGTTACTTTTCATTTTACAAGTAACGTTTTCAGCCCTATATGACATCATATTTCCTCTTTCTTTCAGGACTTCTGCACACAGCAATGCATGCATCTGTATGAAACTATAAGCAATAATCTTCCTGAACCAACTGAAAGGCAGAAATGTACCGTTTGTAATCATGATAATGTTGTAAAAGTCAAAGTGCGGTTGAACAACAAAGAGACCAAACTTTGCAGTGAAGTTTGTTTTGCAGCTTTTAAATTCGCCAATTCTGTTGAATGTGGTAAGTAATCCGTAAAATCATACACTTAAGTTTTCCATTTTGAAGGAAAGCTTGCTCTGCACAAGCTTTTTTACAAAGGTCGATTTGAAAGCATTTATATACTTTTGTCCCCACATTTTTAACGAAGGTCAAAAATCGATTGTGTTTTTGGTGTCTCTTTTTTTAAACTCAATCTTCAAAGCATCGATTTCTTCAGTTCTTTTTTCGTTTTTTACCTAAATACCTTTTTTGAAAAATAAACAACAAAAAAAAAACAACCTCTACAAGTACTCTCATTTTTTAAATTTTTGATCAGAAAATCAGTGAACTTTCGTTTTACATTGGATGCAAATGTTGGCACATCCCTTGTCCTTGCAAACTCTTCGCCAAAATTTGCAGCAGCTAAAAGCTGGCCAAGTAAGCCTTTTTTCCCCATAATTTCCTCGAGCCTCTCTTTTTCAAGAAAACTAATACGACAACTTTTATTTTGGTTGCTTTGAGACACCAGGTTGAACATATTATGCAAAAAAATAATCAAATTCATGTGTGACATATTATTTCTTAAGTTTACGATAATATACCTTATGTTCAAAATAATATTAATTTTTTGGCTTGTTTCAGAAAAATGTGACATGTGTCGTAAATACTATCACAATAGGAAGAGTCATGTGATCTTTTATGAAGATGAGCTTCACACGTTCTGCTCAAAAACGTGTATGAATGTCTACATTCTAGGGAAAAGGAGAATCATTTTGTGTAACACGTGCAAGGTAATTATCATATCAGTTTAACTGTTCTCCAGAGAGAGCAAAATTTTCTTAAACATATTCAATTATGATGGGAAAAGGTACTTTAATGTACCAAAAAAGAAAGAAACAAGTTAATTCGCTGCAAAAAATTTTTCAATATCATAAGAAAAAATTTGTTTAAAAGAAAAGGGAAAGAACCCGATGACTAGGATTGCAACTCCGTTGTGATTTCCAAATTTATCTCGCCACCAACCTGCCAAAGTATCACACCTGCAATTTGTGGTCAGGTACTTTAAGTCGCCAAACTTATCAAACTCCTCAAATTTCTTAGGGAAAAACGAATGAATTGTGAATCATCAAAAAACTTTGCCTCAAAATTTTTTTACGTTAAGATTAATCCTTGAAATTTTCATGAAAGTATGTATAAAAATGTTAAAGAAGAAATTAGAATGATATTGAAATGTCTGGCAATATAACGTTGGAACATAAATGACGCTTGTGATAACTTTGGCTGGAAGGTGACGATTTGCACCTTCAACATATTACTTTGTATTTTTCAGAATCTTTTGTTTTTTTCTCTGTTCTCACTCACCGAATCTGTTGTGTTTTAGGTGAAAAAGTACAACTTTGATATGATCAAGCGTGTGCTTAGCAACGGAACAGCTGTCTTTGCTTGTTCGCTGAATTGCTTAGCCAACTACCAGAAATCTAGCCCAACCTCTCGGTCTATTAATTGTGATCATTGTGGATTGTCAAGGCCTGTACAGTACAATCTGAATATGTCGGACGGCTCCTTACGTAGCTTTTGTACTTTAGTTTGTGTGATGAACTTCCAAGCTCAAAGTAAAGCTTCGCACCATAAAGTTTATCCCGTAGGTGGTCCCAAAAAAGTCTCGGCAAAGTAAGTACAGCTTGAATTCATCATTTTATCGCTTTCTGCGTATGTTTTTAAATGGAACTCATTGTATCTGAATCCTCATTCTTCAAAGATTCCAATTTTTTTTTATGTAAGTGACAAGAATCAATAATTTTAAAATTTCAATGTGTTGGTTGTTATGGTGCTGTATAGCATTTCATACTGTAAAGGTCATGACTTCATCATTTTTTAACTATTCAGCAAAATAAAATGATTTTCCAACAAATGAATCAGTAAAGAAAGTGTATTAGAATGTTGCAGCTCCTCAAAAATGCTGACTTTGATAATTATGGATGGTGAAACAGCAAAAACGCTTATCTCTATTGCAGTGTTTTGAAATCCCTGCTCTTATTTTACTTTTTGAAAGATAACCTAACCAACATCATGGCTTGAAATTTTAATGGAATATTCTTCTCGTGGTTGAGAAAAATCACATAAGTTTCCAAGTAATAATGTTAGGTAGTTTTGCATGCAGAAAACAGAGAGCTACAGGAAGTCAGCAGTGCCGCAAACAGAGATACGCATTTCTACCATCATTATATCTACGGAAGTGAATTGGAATCTATATTCTGCTCATCGACTGCAAAATCAAAATTGCTTTAGAAGCATCTCATAAAATTGAGAGGACAAAATACCAACAAGAAGTTTTCTGCTCATTACTTCCTAGTTTTGAAATGTATCACGTCATTAAACTTTTAATCTAATGGATAATAGAAAATTTGTATTAAGTACGATTGTTTGTTTATGCACTCAATTCAGTTAAAATTGAAATAACGAGAATTGTGCTGAATCATTGTTGCAGGAAATCAGTATCAACAGGTGTAGACAGCGTACCAGTAATTTCCACAGTAACTTCTCTGGCTCAAGCAAACGGTCCAAAAGCTAACAGTCATACCCCCAAGACAGGTGTGATACAACAGATCGTAATGCGACCGCCAATCCCCAAGCCTGTTTGTAATAAAATTATTCAGTGTAGGCCATCTCACAACACAAAAGGCGTTTCCTGTAAACCTTTCATGACAACGAAGTCCACACAGACTGAGGGTAAGTGCTGCTCATATTAATTGACGGAAAATAATAAATGCTAATTCAATTCTGAGGCATAAAAGAACCATGGAAAATTCTAGTAAGCCATTTACTTGTGGCTGGCCTTTTCAATTTTACACGCAGAAGAAGAGTTAGGTATTTAGTTTTGTAATGCTTCTTGCTTCTTTGGATGAAAAAGGAAAAAGGGGAAATAAGAAACATTTTACATGGACCACTTTAAGCAAAAAGGAACCCAGTGACATCAACCGTTCTCAAATTTTATCGTACAATACATTTTTTTTATGAGAGGAAGGTTGTGCAGATTCAGGGGATTTCCTCCTATCACAGAGGTAATCCCCTACCGTTTCCCAAAGAATCTATATTACAGTTCTCCTATAAGAAAATATATTGTCTGATGAAATTTTGCGATAGATAATAAGAGTTGGTCTCGATCTGCTTAATGCGGTCCTCATAGCTCAGGTAAAAATAGTTGATTTTTTTAAATTGTTGAAATTATGCCTCCAAAAGGATTTTTACCAAATATACTGTCCACTGAAGAATAGCAGAAGAAAAAAATTAATAAAAAATTAAACTTGCAAACCTAATAATTAAATAGTGCGTGTATTGCACACTGAAGTAAGGGTTGTCAACAAATTTCTCATATTTTGATGTGCAGTGCAATTGGCAATCGTTGATCTGATCACCAATTTTTACCAGATACTCTGCATCCTTGAAATGAGGACTCCGTCAACAACTGTTATCTAATTTTAACTCTAATGAGATAATGCCAACTTGCAGTTCAGCTTTCTAATTGTCAGTTTTATAGTGTTACTCTCTCATTTTTTAGCTTACTAAATATGTAATTTTTCTCCTCTGTTTTACAGAAGACAAACCGCAACAGGTTCTCCTGCCTATTCCTGTACCCATATACGTACCTCTCCCTTGCGCCATGTACAAATTACCGGTGCCTTTTGCAATGCCAATCCCTATACCAATCCCTGTTCCTATATTCATTCCTACAACCAGAAATTCAGCCAAAGGAATCATGAAGCAAATCAAGGTTAGTCACCTCTATCAAATGGGGCTCAAGCATGATTCAGGATTTCCCGTGCAAAGAGGTTTTCCTAGGGTCAATTTTAGAGAGAAATGTGTTTCTGAACCTAAAAAAGCTTTTTTGACCAGTAAAAAGAGAGTTAAAGTTGTAGTGATCAAAAGTGTAGAGATGAAAGTGTGTGAAAGTAGAATCGTATGCTCATCGGCCTGAAGCTATGAATCCAATATAATACAAGTAACGTCACAAGAGAGGATTTTATTTTGAAGAAACAGTCAAAGTATTCCCAAGCTAGACTAAACAATTTAAGTATATATGTTAAAAAGCGTTGTTCATGTCACACCAACAGTGCGTACCTTTTGAGAAACTTTCAGTTTTCTTTCCTTGTAAGTAGCGTTTTGATAGTTGCATGGGAAAAATACGTATCTCTATTGCAATGTTTAAAAATCTCCGATTATGTCTGATATCACTGTAGAGAAACTAAAAAAAACGCTTCCTTGCAATTTTGTGTGATTTTGCAGAACAAGTGAAGGAAATTCACAAAAAATTTCAATAAAAGCTGTAGTTTAGTTTTCCTTTAAAAAAATAATACCTGAGCGGAGACTTATAATCTCAAAATCTGAGGTACGCAGTTTCTGACTTCAGCCAACGATTTTAAATTTTCAAGGATCCCTGGAAAGAAGCTCTCGATACAAATTTTCTTTTGTGGTTTCCAAGTTGTCACTCGTGATTGATTGCAAAGCAATGTAACCTCTTGTAACCATCCTATTTATCTATTATAATTGTATACAAGACGCTGAATCCTATGATTTTAGCAGTCATGGATCAGAGTTTTTTTTATTGTAAGGAAGAGAACATTTACTTTTTTTATGTTTATAGAAAATTCAAAAGAAAATTCCGCAAGATCCTTTTGAAGCAGAGTTATTGATGATGGCAGAAATGGTCGCTGGGGAAAAGAAAGAAGATGTAACGAGCAGCTCAGACGAAGATGATGATGTGGGAGGTGACATTGGTGCAGGTATGAAATTTGCTTTTGATCATTCTATTCTCAGTTTCTATCTCAGTTGAGCACATCGCTCTTATTCCTAGTCTCTGAAGATTGGGTCCAAAAAGTATCAAGATAATGGTCGCAAAAATGCACATACACAATAAGCCACTGAGTGAATAAATGAATAGCTTTTATATCAAGTTATCTAAGGTTTAGTATTCTTCGAACCTTTATGGGTAGGCATATATATAAAGTCGCTCCTACAATGCACTCTTACAATCTGCGACACCCTAATGCCATATATGCCTATCCTCCCAGAGATAATCGGGCAACTGATATCACAACATCTCTTCGTCAATGCCCTGCTGCCAGCCCTTTACGCGACCTTTTAGGTACCTTCGTTAAATCATAAATCATGAAAGATCATTTAATAACTGCAATACTTTTTCTGGAAGTGCGGTTTATGAAAATACTCAAAATGCTCGTATGCTTTTAATTTGTTTTTAACTCTTTCTTCCCTCCTATTTTTCTTTCTCTGGAAAATGTTTGTGCTCTGAGAATTCAAAAAAAATACTTAAAATTATTGTAGAATAAGATATAGTGCTTCTAACAAATGCATAAGCAAATGAAAAAATTGTACCGATCATATGTTGGTGTAGCAATCATTGATGGTCGAAGTGCAAAATCCTGTACCTCCATTGTAATGTTTCAAAATATTAGCACCTATTTTATTTTTTCGACAAAAAACAAGCGAATTTTATAGCTTGAAATTTATAAAGAATACATGCTCCCAACAGTGAAGAAAAATCAAGTAAGTTTTTCAAAGAATTGTTTTGACCAGTTTTCGAAAAAAAATAATAAACAAATAAAGTAAGACAGGAAGTCTGCAATTTTGCATACAAAGATACGTTGTTTTGCATTTTGAATATGACAAACAATATAATTTATACTTGTGAAAGTGTCTTGACTATTTTTTTAAAAAAATAGGTTAAAAAAATTCACACACAATTTTTTACTGAAGTATTGAATTACACTTGTTTCAGATGTAAGCTTGCATAACGAATCTGAAGATGATGCAAGGGCACTCTCTTCAGCTGGCAATCAATCTCCTACCGTAAGCGTCAAATCAAGTATAAGCTGTAAAGCACCGCACCTAGACGATCTAGCAGATATAGAAGACACCCTCAAACCATCAACCATAGTACCCACCGAGCGGCCGCCAAGTGAGCAGAGTCGCGATATCGATCCGCCAAGCCCACCAATCATGAAAAAAGCCGCCAGAAAAAGAACTTCTACCTCTGGTTATGGGGCCGAAAGTATTGGTATGAAGCGGATTAGGCGATCGCAAGATGGCTTGGATTCTCCCGCTCCACCATCCCCACCACTAGAAATAATTCGGCCTGACGCCAACATGAACCTCAAAGTGAGTTTTAATAATTCAATACTGTTTTACTTATATCAAAGTTGGACCAATCTTACTTTTACCTGTGAAATTTATTTTTTTCTTCATTATTCAAATAGTCGGTAAGGGATTTGTTTCACACTCTTTTTTTTCTCATTCTCCTTATTTGGCCCCAAGGCACCATCGGGGTAAACCAGGTAATCTAAACCCTATTACATCAATAAATGAAGTTATGATTCAAGTATGTTCAATTTTCCTTGATTGGCCTATGATTCTTTAATATTTATTTATCAGATGCTGTAAAAATTCAACCATGATTTGAATCTTTTTGTCTTTTGATGGAGTATTGATCATGTTGATTTTCACTGTGAATCCTGTATGGACCGTAATAAGCAGAAAGGAATCAAGCCGCATCAGCTATTGCCAAATTTAAAAGGATAATTTAATTTTTTACATGAAAACGGTTGTGCCGATATTTTTGCAAATTTCAGTGCATTTTCTGCATAGTACAACGCAAGCTCCTTGAAATTTTCAAAGGAATCCGCACAAACGTTCTCTTGTTAAAAATTGAATTGCCCCGTTAAATTTGGCAATAGCTGATGTTTCTTGGTTCCTTTTTGCTAAGCGTGGTCCTCATTATTATATTCACCTTACTACCAAGTGACAGTCATCTAAATTCAGATCAAAAATTTTAACTATAAAATATTGATAATCTCGCTCAGGCAGCTTGTTTGTAAAATGGTAGGTAACCAACCTCGTGTGCTTAGTTTCTTGTACAATCGCTTTTGCAGCGCAGTTATTCCCGATGGAGCCTTAATGCTCCATGCAATTTGATATAGTCAGTTAGTATCCAGTCGTTTGAGTTAATCAATGAAACAGCCCCAATGATTTCAAAAGTTCAATACATGATCCACCAAACTCTAATCTCTTCTTACCATCTGGTTTTTTCAGTACACCTATGGTGTGAATGCCTGGCGACAGTGGATCATGATGAAAAACACAGAGCTAGAGAGATCGTGTGCTAAAACTGGGCGAAAACCGGTCCTGTTCAAGACAGATCTCCTTAAGTTGACACCCGATGAGCTGAGCTACACTCTCTGCCTTTTCTTGAAAGAAGTCAAGAAGCCCAACGGAACAGAGTACGCACCAGATACGCTTTTTTACTTCTGCCTTGGTATTCAGCACTATCTCTACGAGAATGGACGAGTTGATAATTTGTTCACGGATCCGTTTTATGAAGGGTTCACCGATCGACTGGATGAAATCGGAATTAAATTCTCATCAATGTATGATGGCACAAGTAAGTTCGCATTGGATTCATGTATTCTTTTTGCATTGTTCTGTTTCTGTTTTGTTCAGTTTGCTGCCATTTGGGTCATTGTACCTATTTGGATATAATTTCATAGTTTATACTATGACCTACTCAGACTATTTTGCATAACTCTGCCCAACTGGAGCTAACAAAGTTTTGCTCTGCTGCAGCCTGATCGTTGAAATTTATGTTCGCAGGACAAGAATCAAAAATCTATCTATTACACAGCGCAGACAGGGCTATATCTTGTATCATCTTGCCGACAAAGCCAATTGAAGTTTCAACAATCAGGCTGCTGTTTTGACTCTACCTTACTCTTGCATCTACTGTATACTACTTTGTATTTACTACATATAGCAGTGGCATGGCATGAATTGCGATGTATCGATTGTTATGCCATTTATACCTATTGTGAAGAATCAATTATTAAGGTGTTCGCTGCGAACATCCTGTTTATCGATCCTTTTCCATAGGTTTAAATGGCATAAGAATCGATATACCGCAATTCACGCCATGCCACTGACATATGGCCTTTGAAACTTTCAAAAGTTTTCATTCACCATCACATCAAAGTGGTGGAGAGGAGCCATCCTATTGCTTATTTATTCAGACTGCTTCCATTGAATCTCAGCGCTTTTGCTGTAGCATAATTTGTTATTTTTAGGAAGTATATAGTTGTCGAATGAAGTCATAGTTGTTATTGTTCGCAAAAAAATTACAATGCTTCCCCTGTAACTAACTACCGTTAGAATTTGTTTACTTTCTTTTCTCATATAATTATTTGACGTAATTCCAGGACAAATCGTTACGCGCATAGAAGAGGAACATCTTTGGGAAAGTAAACAGTTAGGTGCTCACTCGCCTCATGTGTTGCTTAACACTCTCATGTTCTTCAACACAAAACACTTCAATTTGGCGGTAAGTAATGTACAAGTCTTTTTGACTCTCAAAGAATTTAGGCTAGAATGCATATGTCCATGTATAATCATATAAGAAATAGTGGCAAGGCAGCCCCCTTCAGATTTAGTCTTTAAGTACATTTCCATCAACCTATCAGCCAGTGACTACAGCTTCATGTTAATATGACCCAATGCTAAAACAACTTCCAATAAACCTGCGTTTGCTTCCTGGTACAGAATTATTCATTTCTTCTCTCGCTACCACTCCCTATGTTTTCTCTATGGTAGCAACAGTTTCCTGTAAGTCAAAACTTTGTATTTTCATCCTTAGCAGGACTACTTTTGTATACGTGCCAAAGGGAGAAATAACCACCCTTTATGGGGCTCCAACCCAATGTGCTTGACCCCTATCTTGTTAAAAGGTCTAGTCTGGGGGATACTGTAACACGTAACTTGGAGATTTCGATTCTGGCCTCTCGATTCACTGTACAATCATCTGTGAATCTCCTTTTATTGTCATACTGCAACATGGTTCATTGATCGATCTATATTATAATTAATCCTATAAAATTTTGGGATTGTCCTTGAGTAATATAATGATTCCTTAGTTGAAACTTTGCAATGTTGCATCTGGATCAGTCCATTAGGTTCTTACTACTCCTGTCATGAAAGTTTTGTGGAGATTTGTTAAGCAAATATTATCATGAAAATATAAATCTCATTAACGCTGCAACTACAAATAAAAGGCAGCGATATGGCCTTTCGATGGCGCCGATTGCTTCATGGGATCAGGCTGCGCAGCGTTCAGGGGATGTATCCCCCTAGTGTATGCATGTATAAATGGTTCAGCTTGTATAATACCAACTTATTTATTTTCACAGACTGTTGATGAGCACAATCAACTATCTTTTGCACACATCATGAAACACTGGAAAAGATCTGGAGGTGCTGCAGTTCCAGCTACGAGCAAACATCAACCTGCAGCAAATCGAAATGTTTTATTAAGATTCTATCCGCCGCAATCCTCTTTGGGTAAGCACCTTTGAATGATGATCAATATTGCCTGTAGAAAGAAGTGTGAATTCTCCCACGGATTACCTGACAAATGGGTTAGGAGATTCAAAGGCTTGAATGTAATTTTCATTACAAGGAAAATTAAAATTCAGTATCAGTTCTTTTTCATTCTGTTTTGATCAAAGTTGAGCTCGTCTATTAGCATCATACTAATTAAGAGGAACACAAGCATTGCGTTAGATGCTCTTAGGTTAAACAATTTTTTATACTACAGTATCACCATACAGAAATATACTGAAGTTTTTTGGCTAATAGCCATCATCAAGGTAGATTAAATAAAATATTACAACAATGAATAATAAACCAAGCACTGGGATTCCATGCCGCTAATGTGATATTGCAAGAAACATGAAATTATGAAGGAAGAGAAGGAAAAATTAGCTATGATAGAAGAGACCGATAAGAGATAACGTCATTTCTAAAAACACTATCATGAGATACGACTGGGCAGAGCTTGAAAAAAAAATAAGGAAACGGTGTCTCCAGAAAAACTACATTTCAAGAAACAGTACAACAAGATACAATTGCATATCAGCTATAGAGCATTTTAGTTGGTGAAATATTATATTTACCGACTTCATGATTAATTTACTGCCGACACCCTCAGGAAACCTGAACAAATATGTCTATCTCTTGTCGCCAAAATCTTGGTGCTCATTATTCGAGAGAATTATTTTGGATGCAAGTTATCCACAGACATCTAGAGTAGATGCACTAACACAGGTATAGATGAAAATAAAGAAAGTCGAAACCAAAAAACTCAAAACTCACAAAACTAATTTAAAATTGCCGACGCGTTTCGGAGCTCCTCGGCCCCTTCTTCAAGGCTAAATTCCGACTGCCGACTTGCAACTGATAATTTCCAACAGTTGGAATAAGGCCTTGAAGAAAGGGCCGGGAAGCTCCGAAATGTGTCGGCAATTTTAAATTTGTTTTGTGAGTGAGTTTCTTAGTTTCGACTTTCTATATTTTCATTAAGTATTTAGCTGAAAGTTTGTTACCTCAATTTCCCATTTGTTTCGTTTCATTAAGTTTTCGTTACTTTCGGTTTATTACAAATATAGATACCATATCATTTGTTAATCAGCAGCTTTCATACAAATTTATCAATATTGGAGAGAGGTGTTGTAATTTTTCTTTGCAATCATATCCTAAATTAACGATGGCTGATCTTTCACTTCATCTGATTTTATCTCAGTGCTATGCAATCTTTTCTAATGAAGTATCTCCACCCTAATTATTTAGATGGCAATTCTCGGAAGAAGAAAATGTATGAACAGAAAGAAAATGAGGAGAACCCATTGAGATGTCCAGTCAAATTATATGAATTTTACCTATCCAAATGGTGAGTCTATGTTCTTTTATTCCATCTTTATAAGTTACTTTTGATTGTGAAATCCATCAAAAACATTCAATTCAGGAATTAGCTTCTTTTTGCTTCATAGTTGATTTTTTTATCACTAAAAAAACCTCATGTTTATTCCTGATGCGTTTTAATCGGAACTATCTTCACAATTGCAACCCTCTGTTATTGTGAATTGCGCCTGTGTATTTTGTTGCCTCACTGGAGTTGTTGCAATCTTTTTTTAAAGCCCAGAAGGGAGTTTTCCTACACAGAATATTGGGTCAGAAAGAGTATCATGTGCTTCGGCAAATTCTTTAATTTACTTTTTGCCTCATAATATGCTCAGGAAATGCACACTGCCATATGTTTTTTTCTTCAAAAGATATGCATATGCTGCTGAAAGTTGTATATAGATGGAATATCTTATGGAATATGAAGTAAGAAGAAATATCTATGTTCTCTGTTCTTTCCTTGAGGAATGGATCGGATCAGTGACATAACATTTTTGCGGTGCATCCGACTATTCATTTGAATGTAAATTCTCATGAAAAAACCAGAAAGCAATTTTAAAAGTTTGAAAAAGCACTTTCGTTTGAAAAGCGTTTGAAAAGCAATCGGAATCGACCCTCCCACAAATCATCGGGCAGATTACACCGTCTGATCTCCCCCTCCACTCCCTCTCGCCAACCTTTTACTGGACGAGACTACCTCGCCTGCGTATATCATGATAGACTGCCAAAAATCTTACTTCGAATGGGTTCAGATTTGGCAACTTCAAAATCCATTTTCTCCGACAATTTCCGTTTAAAAAATCTGAAGAAATATCTGGGATCTCAACTCTCAGCACTTGATGAAAATGAATTTAAAAAAAAAAATAGAAGCCACTGACCTATAGTGTCACATTATAGCGGCCATTTTGGCTTCTGAGTGGAAGGATCAAACTAAGGTGGCTTATAAGAAGCAACCCTTACCAGTTTTAGTTAAGGTTTTCTATAATCTTATTTTTTAAATAGCTGTATCCGCAAAGTAATGAAACTTTTCTCATGTTACAGCCCAGAAAGTGTGAAGACAAGGAATGACGTTTTTTACCTGCTGCCAGAAAGGTCTTGTGTTCCTGATAGTCCTGTCTGGTATTCAACCATGGCTTTAGACAAAAAATCTCTTGTGAAAATGTTAAATCGGATAAAGATGGTGAAAGAAGTCAATATAGCTTTGTTGACAATGTAAATTGCTCACCGGGATGGCGACAAGAATATCGTAGGTATCACAGCAACTAATTAAGCAAAGTCATTAACCTTTGTGTTGTCTCTGTATCGTCAGATTTATTCATGATGATCTGCTTTTGTTTAAGTTGTTGTGATTGATCTATCAGTAAAAGCAACACCCCGAGAATCTGAACTGAAAGTTTGGTTTGAAGAAAGCATATTGATGATGAAGCTGCAGTTATGCGTTTCTTTTTTGTGGTGCCTCAAAATGTCCGTTCTCATTTTATTTTATCAAAACAGGACAAACTTACACCATTTCTTGAAACTTTTACAGAATATCCTTTAAACAAGAAGAAGAATTAGAAAAGTTTTCAAGAGATGATGTGGGGTATTATTCCGTTGGAAAATGAAAAAGGCTAGGAAATTTTCGCAAACCGAGGTACGCATCCCTGCAGTTTCCCTGTCGAGTTGTGTCTGATTTTATTAATTTTCCAAAGCCTGAGTAGTTTATGATTTTCGAGTAAGTGTCGAAGTTCCCAGCTTTTTTATATAAGGAAAATTTTATTATTTTTATGTTAAAGTCTCGAGGGAATTTCGAATAATAATTTAACTTCGTCAGAGTTGGGTTCTGTTTGTAGAAGATTTTGTATCTGGAAATGATTTTTTCCCTTGAGGAATCTCATCAGTTGCATGAAATGATTACAATTTTGAGATCTAAAAAAGTGCAACTAGTATTCTGAGTTACTTCAATCACAAATTTGTAACTTGCGTAGTTGTTTGACTAATGTTGTTGCTCTTTGGTAGTTGTGGAAATGAGAGTTACAGTTCTGATAAATTTTTTTTGTTTCTTTTCTGGAATGTTAATCAAACCTTCAATCCTCATTATTTCTGAGAATGTCTTTCAAAGATTTCTTTTACTAAGTTCAATGCCTCACTTAAAAGTAAGCATAATCCTTCTTGTAAATTTCAAAGTTAATGCCATATTTACAAATATACAATACAAAGGGCCCAATAAATTGTTGCTAAAGTATTTTCCTCTAATCATTATGACTTTTAGAAATTCTTTCAGACTGATTGTTGTATTTTGAGGTAAAGAAAGGGAAAAAGCAGCTAAGTATCATAGTACGATTTCCATTGAAAAAAGGTGTAAATAAGGAGGCGTAACATGCATGTAATAATATTTTGAAAATGTGCAATGTAAACTAAATTTTTTGATAGTAAATTTAGATAAGTTTAGATATTATTATTTATTTTTTGACCATCTACTCAGCAGTGGAAGTATTTTGAAATTTTTAACATTTTTAAGTCGCAGCAGACCCAAAGTCATGAAAATTAGATAAGGACTTCGAGTTCTCAACTATTGAAATTTACTCGTAACGAGGGATACATTTTTTTTCTTATCAAACTGAGAGCTGTTCTTAAAGTATGTAAGGCTCTAGGGAAGGGAAGTCAAACTGAGCGTTATGTAATAGCTGTAGGGGGTACGGTTATAGTTACACCATAAGGGGGAGAGGCATCACAGTTGGGGAGCAGTAATTCGAATTTTCAGCGTTATGTATTTCATGAATGGCCCTCTGGCAGAAACGAATTTGTCCTCTCTACCTGCATTCAACCGATATTCTCATCAATTTTGTTATAAGTGATTTTATAATCCTTTTTCTCTCTTTTTTTGTAGGAGAAAAGGGGCAGCGCTAAATATTTTGCTATGGGTCAACTTTTTAACTACATCTACTTTTTAAACATTTTATTATTATTTTACCTAGTTTCATGGAATTCCAGACTTTTTTGACCTTTTTATTTATTTTGGTCTATTTCATCGCTCAGAATCCCATCTCTAAAGTTATTATCTTATTAATCAAAGAAACTTTGTGGAACATAGTAGACATCTGTCACAACAAAGATGTGTTTTGTATTCAATCATTATGTACTTGCCACATTTACTGAAAATAAGCAATGGTTATATTTTGTTCTAAGTTGTCTTTGGTTGTGGTAGTGGGCTTAGTCTCGTGCGCAAAATTTGGGAACCCCTGAATTAACAATTGCTGTGCGATAACTGCAACATGCCTCTGAGAATGTTTTTGTTGCTTCTCTTGCAAATTTAATTATTTTGTAACAGACCTATTATACTATTTTTTCCTGTTGAGTAGAGGCAAGACTTAATCTTTTATTTAATACTTATTGGATTGTTTTCAAACTAAGTCGAGTGCGTGCGCACTATTAAGGAAGAGACGTACTTCGAAGACAAGTAAGCTGTGATGTGTAATGTATTATTTTTATCATAATTTAAGATGGTCTTTTTAAAAGTAGAACCTAATTTTTTTTTGCTGCTATTAAAGTTACACTCATTGGTTGGTGGAAGAATCCCAGATTTTTTTCAATTTTTCTTTTGTTTTAAGACAGGTATTTCAGGCTGAATATTTTAGTTTCATCATGTACATTTTTCTACTCCCCCTCCCTTCACCACCTGGTAGTTCTCAATTTTTTTTTGAAATTGTGATGGAATAATGAGCACCTTCAAAATAAAAAGGAAAAATGTTCACTCTGTCACTATTCTTACTGTTCATAAATTCAGAGAAAAATGGGTTAACCTTGATCCAGAAGGTCACACATAGAGCTTTTCTGGTTGTTTATGGCCAAAATGTTATTTTCTATCTGAACAGAGTAATTATCTGGATTCTTCGAAGGTTTGGTTTTTGTCCCGGCAACCTTTCTTTTTGCTATTAATCTATTCCTGCATTATCTATTGTTTAAAATTCTCCATTTGATATCTGTTAAGGGTCAATCGGGGACCATCCTTCATGGTTCATCGCAAAATGTTTTTGTCTTGCAAGTATGATACATTTGACAGCACAAATGTCTACCAAAGTTAGTAAAAATTAAACAATTAGGCGAGTACTATAGTACAAAAAACTCTCTACTCGATAGAAATCATCTTTTGTCATTAAATTTCAATCGCACTGAAAGAAATGATACAGTTTGCTGTACTAGACATATGATCATCACTAATAGCTCTGAAGTAACTGAACTTAGTCATGTTTATTACCCACAATTTTTAGCAAATTCTATCATTGATCTGTTTTTAGTTTCCTCACTTCTAAGTAGAGGATCATTGTTAGCTTTGTAAGGAGGCAATTTTTAGGTATGGAAACCTTTTTCAGTTTACTAAGAGTTTGTGGTGCTTCTTATTGATTCAAGCTTTTGAAGCTATTTTTATAAAGCCTCAAGTTGCAAGGGGTCCGTAGTAACAGTTGTTTGATATAACTGTGAGATATGAAATGAAATCTAATTATTGATGAATTGCCCACATTATCATTGTGGGTATCTAAAGTGATTTAACTTTGATCAAATCGCTTCTGTGGTGCACTAATTTTGTATAATAAACACAGTTTCTATTTTGTTAGTGCTGGTTTTGGAGGCATTCAAAATATTGTAATTAATGTATTTAAAAGTAATAAATAAGTAATATTCACTATTTGTCCCAGTTATGTATAATGTACCTTCAAGCCATAGGTCAATTGAAGATTAGGTTAATTTTTTTTTTTTTCATTTATTTATTAGAAATTAAATGCAGTGGAGACATACCTAGCAGTGCATAGTCTTGTAAATACCCACCTAAAGATAAATTATTCCGTTTGATTTGTCAGTAACGAGATGATTCAACAATTTAAATTAATTATCGCTAACTTACTTTTATCATATTTTTAGGCGTAAGTAAATTCTAATGCATCTGTATATTTGCAACAAGAAGCAACTCCTTACTTGTAATTAAGTATTCACACAACATCCTGTATCGGCTTTTCTCTATGTGCTTTTTTATAAGAGAAAACAATAAAGAAGTTTGTAAATTCCAACATGTGTATTCTTCCTATCGGTATGCAGACAGTACGTCTACAGAAAAAAGGGCTACAAAAAAAAGGGCTACCTTTTTTAGTGTACAGTCAAAACGCCTACATTAAAATGCCTACTTAAATTATGTCTACAGTCAAATATGTCTACGCTATTAAAATGTCTGCGGTTTGTTTGCCCACTTAGAAAATGTCAAAATATTTATGTTGGCCACTAAAAATATATAAAATATATTTATAAAATTAAAAATTAAATAAAATATTTATAAAATATACATGTTGATATTTATATGGTGAATTATTCGCGAAGTGTAACTCACAATTTTTACGCATCAGCTTCTGCAGCATCCACAGTCTCGTCCTGTCTTTGGGGATACACTTTCAAATGAGATTCTTATCAGACGACATAAATACGTACTTTGACGTTTTTGGAGTAGGCAATCAAACCGAAGACATGTTAATACCGCAGACATATTTTACTATAGACACTATTTTAATAGGCATTTTCATGTAGACATTTTGACTGTAGACCGAAGAAGGTAGCCCTTTTTCTTCTAGACCTACTGTCCGTAAACCTTCCTATCAATATTCCATCGCATCGCTGTACTTATTGTGATTCTAATGCCGCCAAGGCTGTGTAGCTGAAGCCAGTTGAAATGTGAAATTTTTCAGAAAGGTCAATTTTTCCTCTTCCATGAAAATTAAAAGTCGGCCCTCCTTTTACAATGGCACCCATTTTTTAAAATTGATTTTTTTAAAATGCAGTGTGAACTGAGCTTCTAGCAATTTTTTCGATTTATTTAAACTTGAAATGGCAAAGAAACTATGTTTTGAAAATGCCAAAAATGGGACCAGTTTAAAAAATATATTGGCAGGCTTCGATGATGTAGCCAGGCCGAGGAGATGGCGTCAGCAGAATATTCTGTATTAATTTTAAACAATGAAGGTGGCTTGTTTCTAGTGGAACAAATAACACAGGAGTAGAAATTTTGAAACATTGCCATGGAGGTACGTGGTCCTGCACTTTGGCCATTGGTATGGCCAAATAAAGACAATCCTTAGTACAGAACCTTGATTAAAATTTAAAACCTGTCAATATCAGGCACCTTTTTTAAACTAGTGCTTCCATAGTTTTTTAAATACTTACCCTGAAATCTTTTGGAATCGCCGACGAAGCGGAAGACGTTTTTACAGAAAATCAGAAAGTGATCAGGAAAGGAAGACAAGAGCAGGGCCGGATTAAGGGGGTGGCCACATGGGCCGCGGCCCATGGCGGCAAAATTAGGGGGCGACAAATTTTGCAATTTTTTTAAATGCAGGTACAACAAAATCGGATTCAGAAAAAAATTACAAACAAGAATAGGTGACAAAATCTCTCATTTCCTGAGAGTTCATTAATTTCTAATTTTGTCGTAAGTATTTCGGTGGTACAAAAGACTGCGCACCTTTCATTAGTTGAGTTAAGAGAGAAACCAAACACGTAATTTGGCCTGGAGCGGCGCGGTGCAAAGAGAAATGATGACGAGGACTTGAGATGAAAAGGAGAAGCCTTCGACGCGGCGCGGCGCGGCGGTCGGCATGTAACACATATTAGCGCCTACGAGACTGCATGAATATTTCACGCATTGCGTCAAACACAGTACGGTCAACAGCCGTCGGCGCGGCGTGAAACGCACAGTGCCTACAAGACTACATGAATACTTCACGCATTGCGCCAAACACAGTGCGGTCAGCGCGGCACGGCGGCGGAAGTTAAAATTATTAAACCACATTTATGTTTGTTCTTTCTTAATTTTTTAGTTCATTTCTTACAAATGAAAGGCCTTGTCACCACAGAGATAGGTGTACGGAACTGAACTTTCCTTCGAAGTTCCGTGAACTTTTGCTAGTAGTGTTGACAGGGCTTACGCAAAAAATGTGTCCAACACGAGTGAACGCGTCTTATGCACCCTTCTCCCTCCGGCACGTTCACTTGATGGTTTTTATTGATGTTTCAAAGAATGAATGAGAAGAGGGCGGCAAAATACAGGCGGCCCATGGGCGGCAAGTAGGTAAATCCGGCCATGGACAATACAAGAGTACCTACGTCAGTGAATTGTGAGAATAAATTTAAGTTCTTCAAATGCCAGTATGAGGAGGAGGAACTTTATTGTAGTACTCCTACAAATAAGGAGAGGAAGGGAGCTCTGGGGTTTTTTTCCGTAGAATTTCACTTGAAAAAGAAAAATGACTAATTTTTTTTTGGCTAAGAAGGGGGGACGGGCGTGGGGGATCCTTACATCTCCTTACTCAATAAAAATGCAAGAACTTCCTCCCATTATTTTATACCGTGCTCTTCCACGAAGTATTCTCAGAGCATTCCCACGAAATACCGTAAATACTGTATATTGATGGCTCAAGTGCCAAAACACGTATCTTCATTGCGGTGATTCAAAATATCCGCTCATATTTTATTTTCTTGAAGAAAAATTGGGCTGTGGTTAGCAGAAAGGAACCAATGCAACCAATACATCAGATCTTGCATAAAATTGGGCATTCAATTTTTTACAAGAGAACGTTTGTGCGGATTCCTTTGTAGGTACCTAAATTCTAAAGAATTTGCTTTGTGCTAAGCAGAAATTTCACTAAAATTTGCACAAAAATCCGCACAACCGTTTTCATGTAAAAAATTAAACTGTCAAATTTTTGGCAGGAGCTGATGTGACTTGGTTCCTTTCGCTTAACGCAGTCAGATTAGCCTACTTAAGGGCTAGCGGCCAGCGCGGAATGCGCATTGGCGCCTACAAACCTAAAGGGATACTTCAAGCATTGCGCAATGCGTGAGGTATCCACCTAGGTTTGTAGGCGTCAGTGCGCGTATCGCGCTGGCAGCACGCTGCTCCGCTCTGTCTTTGGCTCTAATATTTAAACTCGCGGAGTCAGCACTTTTCAACTCATGATTTTGACATGTTCGCACTATCTGCATGGATTGAGTGTTCTCATTTAAATTGACGAAAAAAAAATACGTATTAAAGGAAAACAAACTGTGTGTTTTGTAAATATTAAGGTGGTTCTGTGTCAAAAATGATTTTTAAAGCACTTTAATTTTTTCTTTTATAAGAGTTGTGCTTTTACTGAGCTGCAGCGTGGTGCACGCGCAACCATGGACGCACGTATTAATCGGACGTACTTAATTGACTCTAAAAGATCCATTTATAACGCCGTCGATTTGTATACAAATCGACGGCGTAAGTCCGGAATCACATATCTTGTTCGCGGTGTCTGAAAATCTCCTCTTCTATGTTATTTTTTTAAAAGAGAACAAATTGACATTATTCCTTGAAGTTTTTGCAGAATTTTATTCGCACGGAGAAGAAATATCACGGCAGTTTTAAAGAATTGCCGTTGAGTAGTTTTCCGTGTGAAAAATAAAGTATGACAGGACTGCGACGTCGCGCAAACCGAGTTTAGTGATTGCCGACTTACACCGTCGAAAGATTGCGTGCTTCTTGGTTTTTTTCTTATTTTATTCATTTTTGTATTGTTCTTTTCAACACAACTAAGGCTTTATTTCATTATTAAGAATTAATATCGATGCCATCGCTTGGAAAAAGTTTCACAGATATTTACCACGTTTTAAAATTGTAAATGTTTTTAAAATGAAGTAATATTTTCGTTAAAAAAAAGAGAAAAGAAAGGTATATGTAAGGTATAGTTTACACAGAAAATTTTAAGAATAGAAATAAAAGCAAATATTCACTAATGACAATTAAGGACACCGCACCAAGATCAGCCTATAGGCGTATAGGTCGTTATTACGCCCATCTGCTTTTCGGATTCTACGTACCCTGGACTATGCTGTGGTAGCGATAGAATATAGATAGGTAACGGCTCGAGGTCGAAAAACCTTTTTTTTCCGAGTTAAGTCAGGCCACTGGATCGATGGGTGCAAGAACGACCTATAAGCGGGCCTATAAACTTAAGGGCCTATAAGGTGCTAGTTACCCCTTTCTTTACTCACTATCGATATTCTTTCATTTTGCGTTAATCATGCGTGATTAAAATGATTTATACTTCATATTGCCACCAAAATGACTGTTGGGTGTAATAATGGCCTTTAAACCGCCTTTTTAAATTAAATATATTAGAGTGTAAACCCAAAATGTATCGCAAATCTACCCGGCATCCTTCAATACAAGGGTTAGGTCACCCAAAAACACCAAAACAGGGTACCTGCATAGAAAAGTCTGCGCAGTACATCAAAAACAAAACTTTAAATGCGTTTTTCTCAAAACGCGGTTTCAAGTTATAGGCTGTTCTTGGTGCGGTGTCCTCAATTGAAATAGCCTTCATGCACGCTGGGCTTGTCGATTTCCTTTGACATTTTTGCAGTGGTGAATGCATAGCTGAAGTGCGCTCCAGCTAGAATTGTATTTAGCAAATGGGTGGTTTTTATACGAGGATTAAAAATAAACAAATGGTACGGAATATAACAAAAGAATATGAACGATGCAAAACGATAATCCGGGTATCGGAACTTGGCTGTTTTGAAAACGCCTTCAAATGCGGCGTGATACCTCACGCATTCCGGAGAGTTCAAATAGTTGTATCATTGCGCCTTAGAAATGCGACGGAAGATTACAAACGAAATAGCCTTATACACGCTGGCTTTGTCGATTTCCTTTGACATTTTGCAGTGCACGGAACAAAATTAAATTGCTGATTCAACAATTCAATTGCTAAAAACAGTGAGTGCAATGTTTCAATGTAGATTTTACAACAAAAAAATGCCCCTTTAACCACCCCCGTGGTTAAATTAGTTTACAATGTGGTTAGAGTAGCATTTTCTTGTTGTAAAATCTACGTTGAAACATTGCACTCACTTTTTTTAGCAATTGAATTGTTGAATCAGCAATTTATTTTTTTCCGTGCGGTGAATGCATAGCTAAAATGCGCTCCAGCCAGAAGTGTATTCAGCAAATGAGTAGTTTTTATAGGAGGATTGAAAACAAACAAATGGTAGATAATAAAACATAATAATAGGAACTTTGCAAAACAATAATCCGGTTATCGGAACTTGACTGTTTTGAAAACGCCTTCAAATGCGGCGTGATACCTCACGCATTCCGGAGAGTTCAAACAGTTGTATCATTGCGCCTTAGAAATGCGACGGAAGATTACCATCGAAAAATAGTGTATTTCCTTCGGAAAATACACTAATAGTCTTATACACGCTGGCTTTGTCGATTTCCTTTGACACTTTTGCAGTGCCAAAATGCATAGCTAAAATGCGCTCCAGCCGGAAGTGTATTCAGCAAATGAGTAGTTTTTATAGGAGGATTGAAAACAAACCAATGGTAGAAACTAAAACATAAAAATAGGAATTTTGCAAAACAATAATTCGGCTATCGGTACTTGGCTGCTTTGAAAACGCCTTCAAATGCGGCGTGATACCTCACGCATTCCGGAGAGTTCAAATAGTTGTATCATTGCGCCTTAGAAATGCGACGGAAGATTACAATAATTTGAAAAGATGAAGCAAAAGAGGAGAGGTAACATTTCATTCAAAAAATGAGTTACCATTACAACACCTCCTTCTCTCTCAATTTTCTCATTTCAATATTGTGAATATAATTTTACATACGGACTAAAATATGACGCTTGGAAAAAGTCACTGTCGTCTATTTTTCGCGTGGAAGTAAATTACGGGACGCAAAAAGGTGCGTGGACGAAAAATCGTCGATGAAATGTCCTGAAACGGTTGTATGGCGCTACAGTCTGACAAACTTGGATTTTTTGCTGGAGCTGTGTTGTGGCGCCCTACGGCTCTAAAAAAAAACAACAAAGCTGTTTTTCTCCTCTTTTGGAAGGAAAATTCAGTGTTGCTGATATCTCGTCAAATACATAAACAAAAACAAAACGCTTTTTTACACTCGTGTGCGATCTCCTCTACTCTTGAATGACTGTTGACAGTGAAGTGAAAACATCAAGGTGTATACGTCGCATTCTTAATCACGAAGTAATCCAGTGCAAAATGCTTTTCTACCGAAGTTTAATGTTCGCTCTTTTTATGGCTATTTCAGTATACCAGGGGAGTGCTCAATACGCCAAAGCTGTAAGTTATTACGACTAGAACAAGTAGTGTTAATACCTTCGATACAGCTCACAATACTGCCGCTTTGCTCTAAGGAAAAACGCCGAAAGAAAATTCGAGAGTTGCCAAATTTCCCTTGATAAAACACGCGTTTTAGACAACATTCATGCATATTTTTCCTTGAAATTTTCGGATATTTTATATTAAATTGCGTACTTAATTTTTTGAATATTTTGGGGGAAACTACTCACAATTTGCCCAGTAAATTCGGTTTTTATCGGGGGATTTTTGGCGACGTTTAAGGGCTCATACGACTTTTTTCATAGCGCGGCCGAATACTTATCAATCAAAGAACATACCAATACTCCTCCCAGTGTGTGAAAGTTATAACCATGAAAAAAAAAGGCAAAGTGAAAAGCGTCGGCAGAATTACAATTAATCACGGTTTTCTGAACACAAAACTCGTTTTACGATCGAACAAACCCGAAACCCTGGTAAAATTGTCCCATAGGAACCCGTAGAGAAATTCCCTTTGGAACCCGTGCCGGCCACTGGATCCCCACCGGCAATTCATGATGGTTCCCATTGGGACCCATTGGAATTTCATGGATCCCATTGGGTCCCCATTGGAATTTCATGGATCCCGTTGGATCCCCATAGGTTCCTATCGGATGCCATGAACTACTCATTGGTTCCCATTGGAATTTCGTGAATCTCATTGGGCGCCTATGGAAACCTGATTGGAATCTAATGGGTTCTTAAAGCACCGTTTTTCCAGGGAAGTGCGTTAAGTGCGTGGCGAAGATATTATTCTGATAGTGGAATGTATATGGTTTCAGAAAATGTTTGTTTCTTACAGTTTCAAGAACTTCTTTTTTTAAAAAAATGGACTTTCATATTCTCCCGTTAAATAAAATCGGCCGTAACGAACACTTTACCAATGGGTCTCTTCAAATTTTTCTGAAAATAAATTATAATTATTTCAGGGAAATATGTTTTCTTTTGGAAAAAAGAATACGTGAGTGGAGAGTTGCAGATTTGTAAATTTGCAATCGAAGCACATATATCTACGAGTACAGTCTATCTCTGTCCACTCTTCGATTGATTTTTAAATTCGTCAATTATATGGATTGATTAAACCAGAATCAGCATACTGCCGTGATAGCGAAGAGAGCAGTCAGTGTCAAATTTTCGAAATCGAGCTTCCTTCGATCGAAATTCGCCTAATCTCTTTTAGATGAAATCACTGAAATAGCAAAAACAGCAAAATTTATCTTAATTGTTTAAAAAAAGACCGATGAGAAAGCCTTAAGTGCGCAAAAAACGACGTAGTTTCAGGCAAGACAGCAGTAAGTGATATTATTCCTCCAGAGAGCCAATAAAAACAGTGCTTTCAAGCACAGTGCCGCCCTCCTCTGCTAATTTCTAACCTGACTATTATGTGTTTGTTGTGTGTCCAAAGCGCAACCACGAAAGCATGCAGAAGATAGCACTTACGACTATTTTGCCCAACATATCTGAACAGATAATTTAGATAACAGAACATATCTGTTATCTAAATGGTAGTTTTATATAAAAAACGTGTAACGCTTATATTAAAAAAAAATCAAAGTTCAGACGTGGCCATAATATATGAAAAATGATAAAAGCTAGATAAGGTAATTTTTTTTATAATACCCAATTTTTTTATTTTTTTATATAACGCATGCATACGAAAGTGTTAAAAGTGAACATTTTTATGTAACTATTTTATAAAAAAAAGGTCATTATTTTCGTGAACTTTTCGCGAATTAGAAGATTTTTAGTACGTTTGCGAAAAGCTCACAAAAATTATTACTTTTTTTTATATAATGGTTACATAAAAATGCTCACTTTTAACAGTTTCGTATACATGCGTTATATATAAAAAAAATTAAATTTCGTACATAATCTTTATCTTTTCCTTCTACGGTTCTGCTACTAGGGGATTCTTAGGTAGCACAACTTGCATGCAAATGAAACATTTTTTTACTAACTCTGTGACCGTTCGGAACTAATTTTGATTGGTTTGCAATTTCTTAGTGCTGGACGGATTCCGACTGCGTTGTTTCCTGGTACCACTCTCCTGCACCTCAACGATGCATCAACAACCGCTGTGAATCGGTAAATATTTTCGACGGGTGCGATGACTTCGAGCGTAAAACTGGAATCAAGGCTCAGCGGGTTTGAAACGCTCTATCAAAATGCTGAAACGAGGACGTTTGAGACAGCTATATTCAGGGAGTTTTAACAAGGGAATTAGAAGGAAAGTTGGTGCTACGCAGAAATCCGCAATCTCTGCGCTTTCGTCTAACCTGCCTACTTATTTATGGAAAGAATGCAGCCCACTCAATTCTTAAAAATGAATTTACGTAACATTGTAAGGTAACTTTTGTACATTAAAGAGACTTATCAAGCACTTATTTAGCTTTTGTTGTTTCGTCATCATTTCTCTCACGAAAGAACGTAACTACAAATCAAAGTTGCCAAATTTCCTCGGGCAAATTGTTTTTTTAAGAGGAGAATTTTGAGAATTTCTAACTGAAAAGTACACTGTTTTTTCGTCTAATCTCGTGCAAAAAGCAGAAAAAGTTTCGACGAATATTACGTAGGTACATGCTTGAAAGAAATTGCATTGTTTAAGTCAATTTTGCAACCTTGGAATGGAGTTACGTTCCTTCGTTCGAGGAACGATGTTGTGTGTTGCATTTTGAATAACTACAATAAGTGGCGTATTTTAATCATTTTTAAAAAGGTTTGAACTGATGGAGTTTCCGCACTTACTAGATGTAAGAATATCTGCGTATTTAATGCCCATTAATTTTGAATGACTGGAAAACCTTTCGATGTTGCAGCTCCAAAACCACGTATCTCGTTTGCAATGTTTCAAAATCTCCGCTCCCATTCCATTTTTCAAAAAAGGAGAACATATCAACATCATTCCTTGAAGTTTTTACAGAATTGACTTCGCACAGAGAAGAAAAATCACGACAGTTTTTAAAAATTGACTTAGAGTATAGTTTTCAATTTAAAAAATGAAGTATGGCAGGAAGTCTGTGAAGTCGTAAACCAAGATAAGTGGTTTCGTGTTTCACCAATGCGTTGCTCCTCTTTTTCTGTCTTTTATTTCTCGACTCCACATGTACTATGGCCATCGATGCATTCGTGAGATCCAATGAAAAAATTCAACGAGAGCTCCAACATCTGGTAAAATATTCATTTGTGTATTTGATCATTGACAGCTTACAAATTACGGAATGAAAAACACATCACATAGCTTCACATCTGGTAAAAATGAGAAAACTCTCCTTCAAACGTTTCTTGTTTACGTTGATCAAAAGATTTCTGAGGACATGTTGTAGATTAATTTCTGACATTCGGTGGCGATGGTCCAAAGTTCACATCTGCTGCTGAATTCACACATTCAATAATTACTGCTTTTTTCGCTGATACCGTCAAGAAATTCTTCTGTGTCGTCATTTCCCCATACAGAGGATAGTAACTCCATTCCAAGATAGCAAAATTACCGTAAACAGTTCGATTTTAACAAGGATGTATATTGAGAAACTTCAGTCTCATTTTGCTATATTTCCTTCTAATCTTTAGAATCATGAGATTAGATTCCGCAGAAAAACCTCTTCAAAGGTAAAAAATAATAACTTACAAGTTTTCCAGGAAATTCGAATTTAATCGGAGGGAATTTGACAACGCTCGAGTGCTTGCTCATACAGCGTTTTCGCGGACGCTTCAGTAATGATATCCGAGCATTCGATATTGGTAATAATGCCTAGATGCATCTATTCGTGCTCTATGGACACGCGTGTTTCATGCTAAAAATTGAAGGTGCTCCAGTATTTCTAGCCCATGAAGCAGTGCGTGCTCGCTGCGATACGCTATCACAACTCGGTGTGATGGTGGGACCGGATATCCTAATACGTAAACATGGCAACATGGCGCGAAAATATCCTTTCCCGTCCAGTCTTGCCTTACTTTTTATTAGCGAATTTCATATGACCACTTATTCTTAACGGCGCGCCACACGCTGCCTCGTGGACCAGAGTGACCGCCTTCCATTTTTCCATAGACAACACGCGTGTTCATGAGGTACGAAGAGTTGTATCAAGATATTACTATCAGTATTGAACGCGTTGCTTATGTTGATAGACATATTAGCATAAGAGGGACTATGTCTTATACCACCCCGAGTGTCGTTTAACAAATAAAATTATAAAAAGTACCCGTTTGATGCGGCTATATTTTTCAATTCTTCGGTTAAAAATCAACTTTCTTCGACTGTTTCTCATATAGTGGGGCACAATTTAATCAGTAATGTTGATGTTACGTTGGAATTAACACTGTTGTTGATATTACGATGTAGAGATCAGTCCTGATACAGCGTTGCAAAGTTCACACACCGTGTCCCAGATCACCCGTGCCAGGCTTTTTTTCCGGTTATTTTAGGTCAGATGATGCTTGAGACACAGGAGTCGAATCAGGAAAGAACTTTAAGAGTTGGATTTCCATGGCTCCAGGGATCCATTCCTTTTCCCAGACGTCAACCGCATTAATGTAATCGAGGTAAAAGCCTGGCACGGGTGGTCTGAGACACCCGTATATATTTGCAACCCAGTATCGAGACTGTTCACTAAATCATAGTGTCAAATCATAGATGAAATGGTGCCCAGGAAAATGAAAAAAAAAAAAAAATCGATAAAAGTTTGTTTTTAAACGGCCGACTTCAAAATAATAGCGTTGCGAATAGAGAAATGCAAAAAGCTCAATGCTGTATTGCCAAAATGAGCTTTGAACTTAAGCCGAAGCTTTCACTAGAGGTTTGTCTCATCATGAGGTTTTTTGGAGATTGAAAAATTGAACGAAATTCCTGCGTTTTTGAGAAGGGGCAGAGGAAAGCCCTTTTTTAACATGCCCTTAAGAACTTCGAAAGGTTTATACGGCGCTCTTTAGACGGAGGAGCGTAACCTATTTCAAGATCACCAAATCAGCTCGACAATGAAATTTTCTACCAGAACAAACCAGTGCAATTTCCGTCAAAAATTTTGGCGGATATTTTTTTTTAAATTTTCTTCAGAATTTGATAAAAAATCAATTAAATTTTTAATTAGAAAAACCTAACAATTCCCAAGTAAAAATATAATTTGCGAATGGAATATTCGCAACATTTAATCGCAGTTACGCTCTTTCGTCGAAGAAAGACGAATCGAGGTCACGTTATTTTTTGGACCCAATTCGACGGACTCGAAACCTGCCTCAATGGAGTCCCCACGATGACGTCACAGTCTGTTAGGGGATGGTCCGTGGGTGTCAGGGGGTCGTTGCGTCGGCGTAACATCGCGTCGCGGCTTTTGAACGCTAACCTCCCCCCCCTTTTCGCCGGGCGGTGCCCTCGCTGTGTATCCGGTAAACTCACACAGGTGGTAGTCGACCGCGAGGAACGCAACACGCATTTCGCCAAGTTTCGCCCGGCGTATCGGCAACACGCCAGACACGCGCCTATCTACAAAATCTTTCATCGCACTCAGCCGGTATATCTCTCTCTGTGAATTGACGACCCGATTAATGCAGCGCTGCGCGACCCTCCTTTGAAATGTTAATTGCAACGGAAACGCGTCAAAAACAGTCGATTCGATTTTGATGGTTTTTCGGCGCCTTCATTCTCACCATCGGCAACGCGCGAGACCGTATATTTCCTACCGTCTTTTCGGTATTCTGGCGTCGCACTACTGCTTATCGATACCCGCGAACCGTAATAATTACGGATTTTTGGTGGTCATTTTCGGATTAGTCGTAAAACGAATTTCCGGGTTTTGAAAGTTTGGGTTTGGTCAACTGGCACAGAACGCTTGTGAACTTGCATTCTGGCTTCGGGTAACGCAGACAGAACATTATCCGAAAGGAAACATTTCGTGTCCGCATATTTCTATATTCTATCTCTGCCCGTTTTTCGATTGTCACTTCGTCATTTGTGATTCAAGAACTCATGTACAGTTGAAAATTTACTTAGCAAGACCTTGTTCTGATGTTTATAATGTCTTCAAAAATCCGCCTTATGTGAAGAATCAAACTGTGTAGGTACACTGTGACGGCATTTTGAAAAATTGCGCAAATGGAATTGCTGACCTAGATTTCACGAAATTGTACGGCATAAAACTCCCGGTCCAGTTCTTAACTACCCTTTCCACACGAATAATTTCATCTCCTTTTCGCATTGTTCTGATTAAATTCATACATTGTTTATAATTTGTGAAGCTCACCCCGGTTTTATTATCTCTCACCAGCCGAGTTACCGGCGTTCATTAGACGTTATCTCTTGCCCTCTGAGGTGAATTTTTGAAAGTGAAGGTAAGTGCAATGTTTTAATGTTTGGCAATGTCTTCTTGAGGGTTTGAAACACTTTGAACAGACCAAATGCGACGTGGCTGGTAACCAAACCCTAGATGCAAAATATATCTGCTCTGTTGATGTGCGTGTTGCATACAGCGAGATATGAAGGCGTTTCCAGATTTTTTACCCGCCATTGTGATGCGTATGATTGTGGGATGTGGGCATGTTTACCGTTTCACGGATGAAAACCTTTCTATTGATTCGATGTTGAGCTGCAGATTTTCTACATGTCAGACGAATTGAAAGTAAATTTTAGGTGGGAGAAGGCCTAGAAAAAGTAAAAGATAACGAATTCGGCAGGGTATAATCTAAATATATGCTGTTCTGACGATGCGGTGATGCGGGCAAGTTATCCCACTCCACCCATAAATAAGATCTAATATCGACGTAGAAAGCAAAAATCCGTAGTGTCTTAATTGCAGCTTTCCAAAATTTCCACTCTTATCTTATTTTATAATAAGAACATTATCTGATATTTTCAAATTAATATTTGGATGAAATTTCTGAATTGGCCATCCTCTTTGATCAAGCCCACTCGCGGGCTCTATGCGAAGTTCCATGAATCAAATAAAAAACCAACGGCTGGCTTTTCTCTGGTAAAATACAATATTATAAGATACACGCGTCGTTATGCAAGCAGATACACCTAGTTTTTTAGTTTCTTTATTAATATCATGAGGCTTGAATGTATTACCTCGATAAATGCAATTCAAAGTAAAAGGATGGTTGTGTCTGAGACGAAATTTTAATGACTCGGAATAACACAGGGCTTTATTTTTTTTTTCTTTTCAAATTTTGAAGAATGTACACTTTATACTCCTCGAGGTGGATTCTCCCATTAATTTTTCTTCATTTGTAAGGAGAAGTTCCTCATGTCAAGGAACGGCTTTCAATTGTCTCGATTCCGTGGCAAAGGAAATACATAAGGAGGTATCTATTTAATATCAGAAATCAGAAATGAGGAAGACACGAACATGTTCGTGCTTTCTTGTTCTAGTCTAATAAAACAGATAGGCAAGCCTATCCACAAAAGGACAAAAACCTTAATGTAAAACCGTCTTTTAGGAGCCAGACTAGGATTGCATTTTGCGAAAAGGAACCAGGAGCATTACAATATTGCTAAGATTGTGCAGCTCCTTCTGTCTTGAAAGTAATACCTGATTATCTCTAAACAGTTTCTATTTAACTCGCTAAAAACTGTAAATTTAGGACAAAATTACTATGTAAACTGCATATTTTTTCAGGATATAAATCGTTATATTGCAATGGGTGAAGTTGCACAATCTTAGCAACATTGCAATGCTCCTGGTTTCTTTTTGCAAAATGCAATGCACTTAGGATCCTCTCAGTAAGTAAAGTCAGAATATTCTCATTGTGTGGAGTAATTTATCACTAGTGAAGGGTTTTGACAAAAATATCCGGTCCATCCGTATACGTACGTTTGTATTACTAGAAAAAGATAGAATAGTTTAATTCTAGAACTCATTTTACATTGAAAGGACCTAAATTCTTTCTTTCTCTGAGTTGTCTGCGGAAACACAATCAAAACTTTTCCCGCAACTGAGGCGTTAGACCAACGTAAGTTTCCTTCATTGGAAGCTCAAGACGTGAGAGGGACCCAGAAAGTTTCCATCAAACTACGATATTTACGTTGTTTACTTAAATGCTGAAACTAGAAAAGAAGTAGCACCACTAGCAATGTTGCATATTCCCTATATACCTCTTTTACATTTTTTAAAGGCCGGCTACATATCCTTCTTGCATACTCGTATTTTTTTTCCATTCTTCTTAGAATATTTCTCTTAAGAATGATAAGTAGCATTCAAAAAATAAGGATTTGATATTGAAAATTATAGGATTTCTGCACAAGTGCTGAATTTGCGATTTGATCAACTTAATGTATGTAAAAGTACGGACAAATGAAAAAAAAAAAATTGCTGTTGATTTCTTAATGGAATCCCATGGTTGAGATCGTACCGGGAGTGGCAGAAAATGATGTATTTTCCACTTCGAATTTTTTTTTATCAAACTCTATGAATGCAAAGCTTAATACATCGCAGCCCGGAAAAAAATGATAGTGCTGATTTAACAATTTTGTAGTGAAAAAAAGTGTCCGACGTGTTTCAATGTTGATTATACAATAAAAAAATGCTAATTTAACTACCCCCGTGGTTAAATTAGCTTTCAACTATTGTAAAATGTACATTTGAAACGCAATGTCAGACATATTTTCTAACAATTGAATTGTTGAATCAGCAATTCACTTTTTTTCGTGAGAAAGGATGCCTGAGAGCTATATAAAAATCTCCTTTTGACTCTTCTACACTCATCACGGAAAAAAGTGTTAGGAGATATCCCCTAAAATTGTGGTACTACCACAATTTGTTGGATGATACGGACATTCCTAATTAATTGTGGTAGAACCGCAACTCAAGTTAGGGTAGTGCCGCAACATTTGGGTTAGTAACCTAATTTATTGGGGTACGTCCAAGATTAATTCGTGTACTACCACAATTAATTCGTGTACTACAACAATTAATTCGTGTACTACCACAAATAATAGGAAATGTCCATATCACACAACAAACTCGTGCTTTTTTTTATCCGTGATGTGTTACTTTTGCATTACGATCTCAACTTTGATAGGTCTTATTGAGCTTAGACATCGTTTTTTCACAGAAACTGTAGCACCACTCACAAAAAATTTTGCATGGGATCAGTTGTTGGACCAACCGAAGATTCTCAAATTTAGTCCCAGAAATTTATGAATGGGCAACTAGAAAAGTTCTGAATCAGAAAATAAAGTGGTTTCTCTTTAGAATCTAAGGTAGAAAACAATTAATACAATTTATAGGCGAGGAATCAACTCCTAATACGAATAGAATTTAGATCACACAAATGACGTCATTTATATTTTTGTCACTTAGCCGACGTCAATTTTAAACACTTATATGTATGTATCCTGCCTAGAGGTTGATTTCAAGACTTCCTGCTGTATGATTGGATTTTCTCGTAAAATTTTGAAGATTAAACATACGACGTGGTGATTTAATTCCTACCTTGTCTAGAGCTCTGTTGCTGTGATTGGAACACTCTCAGGCGAGATTGTGCGAGAGCTTGAAACACTATCCCTGTTTGAACTTTCATTATGCAGTGTGGATACTACGTGGCACAGGCTCCTGTTGAATTTCTTGATAAGCGTAGTCATGAAACCTAAAATCAACCCCGAATGTATGTTCAACACGTATTTTAGCCCTATCTGTGCAAGGAGACTTGAGTGAATAATGAGGCAAGCCCCCAATATCGCACATATTGTCCCATTACGGATCGACGAGCAGACCATTTTATGAGTTTGAGCGTTGATTTAGACAGAATCGGTGTCAGCATTATGTTTCTCGCACAATTTTACAAAAGCAGAGTTTATTAGATTCCGCGAATACCGTGCTCATTCAGGGTGTTTATTGTGCCATAAATACCGATGAAGATGAAGGGGCCATCTCATGAACATGTCAAGCGGCATTCTTATGTGATTTCGATGAAAGCCGTTTGATGTTGGAAGATGACATTAAACTTTATCACCTAAAACAAATTGAAATCGGTGTTACGACACTGAAAATTGAGTTATGACTTCAAATTATTTTCGTACACATCGATGGTGACAATACAGAGCTACGTATCTCGATTTATGACGTTGCAAATTTACGATCAGATTTTTTTTATTTTTTTTATGAATGGCTAATCATTGCTGTTCCATGTTTTGTATGATATTCCGATAATATTCTCTAATAATTTTGCAGGTAGATGTCTCATATTGATCTACCTTCTTAAAAATATAATAGGAGAATGTATTGTAAAACACCACAATCAGTCAGATTTTTTTAAAAAATCAAAATTGTATTTAATACCCTTAAACTAGTCTCTGAGAACACCATATGAGACAAATAAGCTCTGATTCTTATATTTCCATCTCCATTTGTAAAGTTTACTGGTGTCATAAGGTGGACGGTACTCAGATCCGCAAACTTCTAAAAGCAGAAACCTCAAATGTTAGAAATGCGTAGCCCAATAACATCATGGGAGAATGTTAATTAATGTACATAAAAGGAAAATCTACAAATCGCGCTCAAACACCTACATTTTTTTGCGATTTTGAGGATCGTCAACGTTGTACTATTTTTCTTAACTATCAATTCATTTTTCGGAAAATTGACAATGTCGCGATAAAATCTAGGCATAGTTTACTTCATCGGTGCAATGCTGCCGCGCTAAGGAAAAACGCCGTATGAACCTTCAGGCGTTGTCAAATTTCCCTCAGTGAAAGCCGAATTTACCGAGAAAATCATGAATATTTGTTTCCAAAATTTTCACACAACTTTTTACGCAATTTCATCTAAAATATCTGAAAGTTCCACGGAAAAATATGCATGTATTTCGTTAAAAATACATGTTTTATCGAAGGAAATTTGGCAACTCTCGAATGTTCATACGGCGTTTTTTCTTAACACGGCAGAATGGATGACGCTGAAATTAAGTTGAGGTGTAAGATGAACAAGCCAAGCGTCCTCAGTTAGTATCTCATGCGACTAGCACTGAACGAATTTCATTATAAACGCCTGGATGCAACTATTCGAGCTCCACGGATGTCCGTGTTGCATACGCACGGAAGTGAAGGCGTTTTGGCACTCCAGGTACTCACCGATTCACCAGCGCGCGGCGCGGACTCAGACTGTATTGCCAAGATTCAAAACGACTGAAGATATCCACATCCCACGCATGTGTGCAACTACTCGTGCGCAGTAGATGTCTTCTTAGTAAAAACGAAGAGATGGTTCCACTGGTTTTCTCTGAAACAAACTCTAAAGCTCAAAAAAGCTCTCAAAGTTGAGGCCTTAATGGAGGTTATATCCCACGCTATCTTGGGATGGTGAGCAAATACCTACAATAGCAGGGTTGCCGTGTTTTCAGTTTTAGAGTTCCCAAACAAAGTAGCAATCCTGCTAATGTATTTGCCCTCTATCTTTTGCATGGAGAGTTTGACTTGATATAGAGGTGAACTTTCAGGGTAACACGTGGGATATCTCTCCATCATGGCCTCAACTTTGAGAGCTTTTTTTGAGTTTAGGAGATTTTTTCAGAGAAATCAGTGGCAACATCATGTCTCTCGCGAAATTTTACGTAAAAACGATCACTAAAATTGCAAATTCCTGACACATGCAAGAGCACCATTAGAGGCGCTTGGTTACTCTGCGTCCTCGCAGTGCAACTCGCCGCGCGCCGCACAGTGAACCGAGTCACTTGGAAATGTCGGACGAAATGCCGAAACTTAAAAAGCTCGCACCTCAGTTTATATCAAAATTTGAGGTTTTAAAAGCGGTTTCATCGGTTTCCTCGTGAGATTTGCATCATACAGCACCCCTAAAAATTTAAAATGTGACGTAATAAACATAAGTTCTTAATCTGAAATTTCATATCCAAACTTTCCCGTTGACTCGATCCACCGTGCGCCGCTGGATTTACACCACTGTTTCAGTCAGCTCCTCAAGAAAGACGCGGAAATTCGGAAACACCGAATTAAGGCACGTGTTTTTCTAGTTTTACTTACTATCAATATGCAATCAGGTCAACTCACGTGCAAGGGACGCACTACGTCCGGGGTTGTTGGATCGTGCGACGTGAATGCACAATCCACGAAAGGAAACTAAGGGTTGGTCGGAGGCAGGCAACCTCGTCCGAAAGTTCTCCCGGAGGATTTCTAAATTGTTTCTGCCCGCCGCTCCGCGCCTTGCCGCGTTCCGCCGACGGAACCCGGGCCACGGAAGCCGGAGTCACGACGCGAACTCCAGTGTTTTAACTTTTCAACAGCCGCCGGCGCGGGCCGTCGCGGGGGCAGAAACGGGCGCGCAGACGGAAACAAGGGTGTAAGCGGAAACACGACCGTTTTATAAACAGATTTCCGCGCTAAGCGGGAGTGCATCCACTAATTAACGCGGGAAAACTTTACAAGGGCCTCTTTCCTCATCTCCCCCTCGCCGCAAAGCCATGGTTTGCGCGGTTTCCGTAACGAATTTTAGATACAACTGACTTTGGGATTATCCTAGCGGAGGCGTATCAATTCGATTTGGCTGGTTAAAAGTCAAGTGACTCAATTGTAGATAATAACTGGTGGGCTATGTTCCCTGGCGTCCATGCGGCCCAACCCCCGGTCCGGGGGGCGCTTATTCGCATCCTCCAAGGCCCGCTTCGCATGGCTTTGTTAAGCGTTCCACTGGGCCGATGTCCATGATTTTCCGGCTATTGACAGGTGGTAGTCCCTAGATAAGCCCACTTTATTCAGATTTTGGGAATTTGACCCATGGTTTTTATATTAGGGTTGACAGGTGAACTTTGCAAGGTTAGGGGGCAGTAAGCAAAATTTGCACTTCCCGCTGATGAAAAATGGTGAGAATTTCAAAGGCGGAAAATTGACTGAACTAGAGATGTGGCTTGTAAGGTTCCTGGCTGTCCACTCTAAAATCGGATTATATGTATGGGGGAACGTAGGAAAGAGCGAAGATCCAACATCTCTAGTTCAGTCAATTTTACGCCAAATTTGAAATTCCCACAATTTTTCATTGGCGGAAAGATTAAATTTTGCTTACTGCCCCCTAACCTTGCTAAGCTCACCAGTCAACCCTAATATAAAAACCATGGGTCATATTCCCAAAATCTGAATAAAGTGGGCTTATCTAGGGACTACCACCTGTCGATAGCCAGAAAATCATGGAAATCGGCCCAGTGGAACGCTCAAACAAACTGTGACGAAAAACGAAAAACCTTTGTTAAATGGGAGAATTCGCAACTTTGGCATATACAAAAACCTGGATCATATTTTCATGATCTGAATAGAGCGGGCTTATCTAGAAACAATTGCTTATCGATAGCCGAAAAAATCATGAAAATCGGCAGGATAGAACACTAGAGCTGAGCGTTACCAGAAATGAAACTTCAGAAGGCTTGAAAGCTTGTAGTATAGATTGCAAATGCGGATTTACTCAAGGCCTCAGATTTAGAGTGAAGGGTCCGATCGTTTCCTGCAGGCTGATTATTTAGTATTATAGATTCCGCCTATAGATCTGCATAGCTGATCTATCTATGGTGAATCCATGATAAAATTATTTGCGATTCTATACTGCGATTCCATCTGATGGATAAGCGATAGATCAACAGAATTGGTACACAGTGTTTATTGTGGCGCAATGGATGGCGGCGTCGATATGCAATCGTAACCAATCCGTGAGATTCTTGGTTCGAATCTCACCGCGGCACTGTCGATCGACAAAGGCACAGTTTCATAGATGTCACAGCATCTCCTACCTTTGGGCTGGGGAAGCCGCATCTATCAGTGGATCTATAGTCGGATCTATTCAGATTATTTTTGAATCGCTCTGAATCAGATCGTTGTTTCTTAGATACGCAAGAGTTAAAGTAAAGACCACCGTGCTGCTGGCGGGATGAGGTGCGTCATTGCGTCAACTTATAGAAAATTGACCATCGTTACGTCTTTCGTAGGCCTCGGTAGCGCAGTAGGCAGCGCGTAAGTCTCATAATCTTAAGGTCGTGAGTTCGATCCTCACTCGGGGCAAAATTTTAATGGCATGCAAGAAATTGCCGCAATGATAAATCGTCACCTTCCGACCAAAGTATCACAAGTGCCATGCGACATTCAAAAATTTCCGCTGCCATTTAATTTTTGACAGAGAAATTGTTCAACGAAGCTGTCCGGAAATTTCACTGAATTTTTTTTGTGCAGCCTATACTATTCGGTGAAATTTTCAAAAAGATTCCAGCGAAAATTTTTCTCTAAAAATTAAAATTCCGGCTGAAATTTTCAAACGTCGCATGGCGCTTATGATACTTTGGCCGGAAGCAGGCCCGCCACATCCCATCTCGGGCCCTGATACCAGTTTTAAGGTCCGGGCCCCAAGCACGGAGGGGGGGGGGGGTACCGAGGGGCATCCCCAGAGAAATTTTAGAATTTATACGACTAATCGGACGCATTGTGAAGCTTCCATAAAGTATGTTTCCCTCTTCGTTTTGTCTATGGCAAGGGAGTTGAGCCATGAGCCATTGAAGTCGAGGATGCCCAGACTGGAGACTCTCAGCATCTGACGACGGAAGAAAATGAAACGCAGTTACTAAACGTATCCCTCTGTACTGAAAATCTTGAAAATAGATATAAATTCTCCAGGAAGTATACTTCTTTGAAAATTTAAGAAGAATTCTACAGTGCCCCAGCGTGTTTCTGAAAATCTATTCACCTTTTGCGAAATTTTTAGGGTAAATTATTCACTTTTTCTTACGAAACAAGGGTTGCATGTGAATTCGTAGTGGTTTTTCACGGGAAACACGGGCCTCCTCCGGGGCCCGGACCTTGGTACCAGGGACCCAGTATCCCCCCCTTGTAGCTGGCCTGCCTTCATGCACGCTGGGCTTGTCGATATCCTTTGACATTTTTGCAGTGGTGAATGCATAGCTGAGGTGCGCTCCGACCAGAATTGTATTTAGCAAATGGGTGGTTTTTCTAGGAGGATTAAAAATAAACGAGTGGTATGGAATATAACAAAAGAATATGAACTATGCAAAACGATAATCCAGGTATCGGAACTTGGCTGTTTTGAAAACGCCTTCAAATGCGGCGTGATACCTCACGCATTCCGGAGAGTTCACATAGTTGTATCATTGCGCCGTAACAATATGACGTAAGATTTAAATGGAAGGAGCCTCCGTGCACGCTGGGCTTGTCGATTTCCTGTGACATTTTTGCAGTGGTGAATACGCTTAAGTGCGCTTCAGCTAGAATTGTATTTAGCAAATGGGTGGTTTTTATAGGAGGATTATAATTAAACAAGTGGTTAGAAATGAAAACAAAATAATAAGAACTATGCAAAACGATAATCCGGGTATCGGAACTTGGCTGTTTTGAAAACGCCTTCAAATGCGGCGTGATACCTCACGCATTCCGGAGAGTTCAAATAGTTGTATCATTGCGCATTAAGAATGTGACGGAAGATTTAAATGGAAATAGCCTTCATGCCGGAAGGTGACGAAATATCCCAGATTTGATATCGATTATGAACGTATCTGTAGAAACCTCTGTATCTTACAATCAGTCAGTGTTATCTCCAACTTATTCAGCAATACATTTTATTTCGGAAATCATTTACAATACGTAATATTTGAAATTGGTTAAACACTTTAGATAGTAAGCAAATGCATTTGCTGGGCAAATACTTTGTGTGGGGACTCCAAGGCTAGAACAGACAACCCTGCCGATGTATTTGCTTCCCACACTGATACAAAAGTTACGAACTACATGGACATTCCGTCCGTTTCGGGCTGAGAGGCCGAAAATTCCGGGTGCTACGCCCGGAACTTTCGGCCTACTGCTTTCACGGCCGGCGTATTTTTTTCAGTGTATCTGTGAATGGAAAGTTTCCCTGGTTTCAGCGATGGACTATCACCATTACTTAGGCTATTCTCTGCCTTTATGGCCTCAACGTTAAAAGCTTTTCTTGAGCGTGGGAGTTCGTTCTGGAGAAATCACTCGGCACATACCACCGTGTTTCTCGCTAATTGCACGTACAAAAATGTACTTGAATCGTAAATCCCTATGGTATGTAACAGCTCTGGCGGCGGATCCAAGAGGGGGGGGGGGGCATTGGGGCACCTCGGTGCGTTCCCCTTCCCCGGGCCAAAAGCAGAAGGACGAATGAAGAGAAAAAAAATCTGAAATCTTATCTTAAATCAAAAATCTCAAGTTGCCTAAAATTTGATCGGAGCGGGTTATTTTAAGAAAATTTTTCCAGCCCGGGGTTGTCCCTGCAGGCCTCCACTCCTTTTCACCAAATGTCCCCCCCCCCCCTTCGAGGTGTTTCTGGATCCGCCATGGGGGAGGGGGTCTAGGTACAGTTTTAACCGACTGGCTATGATCGAATAATACAGTTCTCTCCTATTTCTCGAAATCGTGTTCGTTGTACTTACGTCAATTCGGCAAATAATCGCATCGTTTTGACAACGTGGCAAGGCGCGGCGTCGGCTTCGCTCAAGCGAAACAGTGGAGGTCGTGTGACATTAACCTCGGCGTCTCATTGCGGAGAAAAGTCGCGGCTCATCACCGAGAAACGACTTCACACCCGATGAGACACTCGTTAGCATGGAGCTTAAACGAGCTTATCGGCGAGTACCACCAACCGACAAGATGGATAAACTCGGGCCGAGGGAGGGCTCCCGTGCAAAGTTCACGGAAAGTTCCATTGATTCTTATGTCTTTTTGAACTTTCTCGCCCCTCCGCAGATTTGGGATCGTCCCCATGTCTGGATTTGACATTTCGCATGGCGCCCCGAAGAAACTAGATTCCTACCTGATAAATAGTATTAATGTACCAGACTTCAGGGATCGATCTTTTGGGTCAAAATAAGAAGTAATTTTTTGTTCTATAAATGGACCGAGTTTAACAGAAAGGAACTAAGCCACATCAGCTATTGCCAAATTTAAGTGGGCAATTTAATTTTTTACGAGAGATCGTTTATGCGGACTCCTTTGAAATTTTTAAGGAATTTGCTTCAAACTATGGAGAATTCCCACTGAAATTTGCACGAAAATCCGCACAATCGTTTTATTTCATGAAAAAAATTAACTTGCCCGATTAAATTTGGCAATTGCTGATGTGGCTTGGTTCCTTTCTGTTTAACGCGGTCCAAATGTTTTCTCTGAAAACGCTTTTTTCGGCGCTACAGCCCATCAAAGTTGAGGATTCCCCCGAAATATGCCTGTAACTCTGGCGCCAAACGTCTAATGCAAATGACAATTTAGTTTTGGGGGTAACTCTCAGCGTTTTTTCATTTTTTGTAATTTCAAGTGCCTTCGATTCCGTAGAAAGACGGTGCGCAACATCTGTACATTAAAAATGGCTGTAAATTTTGCGCTCATGAAAATTATTGCATTCCGACTGCGTCACGTGAAAGCTTTCAAAATGCATTGATAAAAAAAAGGAAGTAAGCAGTGTGTTTTACCAAAAACTAAAAGCTCTTAATTGCAGAGTAAAAAAAAGATCGTCCTCCGAAAGCTCCTGAACGGTAGGCAACCATCAGCCGTTCATACGCACTGGGGTTGCCTACCTTAATAGGCGCTAAAATTGAATGTAGAAAGTCTTTATTTCAACGAATCTTATTATTTTTAACTAATCCACGAGAATCAAGCACCGAAACAGGATTCTATGACCAGCGCAACGAGCACTCATTTAAGCTATATGTATGTAACCAGGTTAGGCGAAAGTTAAATTCGAAGGTCATCGCCACTTTATGCCTAGTGATGAAGCCTAGGGTGGTTTAAGCCTCACGTCAACTCCCAATAAAAGATGCGGCGTGTTCTTTTAGGTACAGAAACTCAAGGAAGAAGGAATGATCAGTACTCTGCAAATCCGCGATAGGCACGGATCGACCGGCCTCGATTGACCGGGAACCTCGTCGGGAGAACTGACGATTTTCGTGGCCGGGTTGTGGGAGGGTGGCGGGGGGGGGGGGGGGGTGACTGTCCAGATTTTAGGATTCACAGTCCAAGCCCCATCGCGCGCTGTTGAATACCGAGCAATCGAGTATGCCTCAATCCCCGGCTATGTTGCGCTTTTCCCCCTGTCTTTACTGGCCGTTTGCGACTGGTCGAAACTGATATCTCGCGACGCTTGTCCGCGGCCTAGATGGAAAGGTAGTTGTCGTGCTTTGATTTCCCCTGCTTTGAAACACATCAAGAAAAGAAGAAAAAAAATAAAACACAAAGGGATGAAAAAATTTCAGCTCAAAATTTCTCGCTGTGTGAGTTTAAAAGCTGTTAAACGCTTTGTCTACTGGGTACATGTATTTAATTAGTTTTTCGCAGACGAGTTCTCGGAGCCCTGAACCCATAAACCATCCCGTTCACGGAGCAGTAGTAATTAGCTTCATTTACAATAAACGTTGTCTGATCACCTCGGAAAAGACCATTGCTTAACACTCAGGTAAGAAGCTTCGGTGAAAATACCAAATCGAATATTTCGGTTCGTGACGTTGCAAATTTGTAATATTCACTTTCCTGGAGCATTTTGCTTGACCAAAGAGGGGTCATCGATTTTGCACTAAAAGTCGAAATTTTTTCGTTCTTTCAACGATATTCTCGACAAAATTTTGTGCAAAAATGTCAAGCACAAAATTCCCCTGAATAATAAATTATGGGATGAGCCTCTCAAACACCGCAAGGTTCAATTTACGATGTTAACTTAGGGTCATAGGAGTCTTGTGACAGCCTACACGGAAAAAATGAGATTAGGGCTGGGCCCTAGAATTGCTTCACCTCATACCCCACAGGGGCAGGCCCAGCCTTGGTATAGGGTCCAGCCCTTACCGAGTAGGGCTGAACCCTGAAGCAGGTAGGTTTGGGCTCTACCCGCGCCGGGCCTGCCCCAATGGAGTATGAGGTGAAGCAATTATTTTACCTACCCGGTTAGGGCTGGGACTTTCCGCGCAGGTACCAGCCCTAAACTCGTTTTTTCCGTGTAAAACTCAAAAAGTGCCATTACTATTTTAAAATTACTAAAAAAATGTACAAATGACCAAAATCCCTCTATGTGAATACTCTGTCCCCAGAATAAGGGTCTCAGCAAAGGCTTAGGTATCTGAATTTGAAGTCTTCAGCCCTGGAGTTCCATTCCCGCGAGCATCAGCAAAATTCTACATTTTCAGCCACTGCAATATTCGGGATGCACGGTCGTTTGGGGATGGGCGCATCGGTACCTCGTCACTCGGCAGCTGCAGGCCACAGACATTTCACCAAACGTGTTTTTAAGGGGGTTGTAATAATGTGATAAGTTCCAGCCTCGTAAAGCGCAAACCGCATGATTCCCCTTTGAGACCCCGAGGCATTGATTCATGCCACTCTGATTGAAACCATTTCGGTCATAAATTCCGCCGGGGAACGCGAGTTCAGAGGAGATTCATCGTCGGGTCGACCTCGATGTCGATCCATGTTTACATACGTAGCTGCAGAGGTGTTGTTCAATCGAAATTCTCATACGTCTTACGTCTCATCGATTCGGAGAGGAACGCCGCGTGATGTACGGCAGCGGCGTGGCGTGCTTTTCGATTCATCGATTAATCTGCCATTTAAACCTATGGAAAAGGATCGATAAACAGGGTGTTCCTTAATAATCGATTTTTCACGATAGCTTCAAATGGGGAAATATCGATAATCGATCATTCACGCCTTGCCACTGATGTACGGCTACCTGAGCGGAAAGCACAAACTGGGCTATAAAATAGAATTGGACGGTGAAATGGCCAACGAATGACGAGAGATGCGCCAATGCGAGAATAACTGGCTTCTTTGGATGCGATGCGAAATCCTTGCTGCGTTGTCAGCTCAGTACAGATGTTTTGCGGCTTTAAAGTGGCTTTTAATGGCGCTCTTAAATTTTTAAGCGGCATAAATTAATTTCCGGGGAATAAAAGCCGCCGTCCCCTCTTTTGAATTTTCTATTCTTTCTCGGGAGAAAAAATGAGTAGAGATCTGGGAATTACCCCCGGCTGGCGAGTTATATTAACCCATAAACTTTGCTGCAGTGTAAGGTTGTATTCATAGTAGTTCCATAATCAGGTCCTTTCCACAGGAGGCTCTGTATAGTTTACATTGTGACCAAAGGAGGTTCAGGGTGGTTTGTAATGTAGAATCATATAAGTAGAATTTTTACGACCTTTCGAGTAAAATTCAACTTTACAGCTTTTGATGTAAATCCTTGCAAAGAATCATCACGATCAGCCTCTGTGAAAAATACATGATACAAAACAAAAAATTCTAGGATCTTAGAAATTTTTAGGTAGGCGCGGACTTATCCTAGTGTTTGCAAAACCAACTGTGTTTTTCCTTTGGTATTTTGTATTTTTAAAAAGACTCAGCGCTGTAACTTTTTTGTGAAGATTCATTTTCAAAGCTAAATCATAAGAACTTTCTTAGTTTTCACTCTCTTTCACTCATTAAAAACTCGTTATGAGGACTTAAGGATAGTTTACTTTTGCTTAGCAATTTACGTCGTGACGATTGCGTTCCCGAAGAATCTAAATAGATGCTGCGACATTTACGTCATATTTCATTTTCCATTCAATTCAATGGAAAATCGGGATTAAGAATACTGAAACTCTAAACTGTTTTCCTTCATGCAGTAAATAGATTGATTTCTCTTTAAAAAATATCCATCCAACTTTTTGGAAGTGTATACAATAATCTTAATTGTAGGATTTTGCCTCGCTGGCGATTTCTCAATAATTGATATTGAACGTAGGGTTTCTGGTTTGATGTAGCCCATTACTTTTTGCTATTCCTGAAATTTTTACCATCGAAACAAGATATTAGGCTCGGCGCGGCGTCACTGATTGTCATCCCCATCTTCCTCCAATTTAGAAAAAACAAAATTACAGTATCAACGTTCCTTATTTATTTTACGAAGTTTGGGCAATTTAAGTGATTAGATTATACCAAGCAAGGAGTTTTTTCCCCCTGATTTTTTGCATGTGGAAATTAGAGTGTGTATTATTTTCTCTGGAAAATATCATATTTTCTAACCATCAATATCTCCTAATTGATTCAGGGAGATGGAAAAATTAAAGCCATTTCTTCATTCTTTTTTTCTGATAAATGCTCACCTCACGTATTTGATGAAATGAGGCTTGGCCCTTCCCATTTTTGTTTAGTTTTTTTTTTCTTCCCCACAGATTCATTTGGCTCAAATATCTGCTTCTTGCATTCTGCAGAAATAGCATAAAGCAACCTTAAGACTGAATTTACTGAGTCGTAGTAGTTACCGAGAGAAGCCCATTATGCGTAAGCCTCCACCGCAATTAGAGATTCCTTGAACGTTTATGAAGGTCGGAGGTACGAGAGGGAGCAAACAATCTTGCAAGTTATCAAGGAGATATTGAGTTTCCAACTCAAATATTGCTCTGCGAGGTAGCTCCTTTCAGACTCAAAACGTAAGGGTTTCAAAATCGTTTTATGGGGACAAGAAACTAAAAAATAACGACATCAAGCTACATTGTTGTCGCTTTGAACCCAAAGGAACTACATTTTTGATCTTGTGATACATTTTTTCAGGGCGCTTACAGATTAAGAGATCTTAAAAACACGTTTATAAAGAGTAAATTGGACGTATTTCTGCCAAACGGAACTGCATGCATTAAGACATGAGCCCTGAGACTCATAAGAATATGTACATAGGTATCCATCTACATTGTGTACCATCGTTTTTCTCTGTAGGACAAAAAAAGTTTATTTTCCCAAAATTCTGAGGAAATATTAGAGCAAACAGAAAATTTTCCATAGTTTTTAATGCCTTTAAGTTTTCAGGATACAATGTTGCATTATAGAAGGAAGTTGAATTTTTCAAACCAGAGACGTTCACAAAGATCCTTGCTCGAATTAGATGACATCATTCATGTTGTTTCCCCTAATTCAATGCTATGCATGAAAAAAACGGTTGGTTTTTAGGTATAGGTATATATCATTTCATTGTGGAACTTTTTTAACAATGAAAGTCATTAGCTCGTCGCAAATGGAGATGTTGCATGTGTGAGGAATTTGCGATTTGACCATTGATTCTTATGTAAAAGTTCGCGAAAAACACGATGGTGCTTCTGGTTTTCTCTGAAATCATCTCCCAAGCTCAATAAAAGCTCTCAAAGTGAGGCCAAAATGGAGGGGATATCTCACCCTACCCTGAGAGTCCACCTCTACATAAAAAAAAACTCTCCATGCAAAGTTAGGGAGCAAATACATTGACAGGGCTGCCACTTTATTTGGAGACTCTAAAACTGAAAACACGGCATCATTGATAATGTATTTGCTCCCTATCTTTGCATGGAGAGTTCGTTTTGATGTAGAGGTAAACTCTCAGAATAGCGTGGGATATCCCCTCCATTTTGGCCTCAAGTTGTGAGCTTTTTTTTAAGCTTGGGAGATGATTTCAGAGAAAACCAGTGGCACCATCGTGTTTCTCGCGAACTTTTACATAAGAATGAACAGCCAAATCGTAAATTCCTCACACATGCAACATCTCCATTCAGAAAAATGAGTTAAAAACGCGTGCAAATGAAATATAAAACACGGTACTTATAATCAGCGATGCTATGGAGAAAAAAATTCAATCACCGTTACAATAGTTTTTTTGGTGGGGTTATTTTTTCATTTTCATGGACTCCAATTTTGCTTTTAATGTAAGTGAAATATGTACGCGCAAGCATGATATGTTGAGATAATTGAGTGCAACAAAGGTGTACATTGAACGATGCAGCTTTACTCTCATAAACCATAATAAAGTGAGAATTCAAAATAAATCAATGAAAACGTGACATTTTTACGTGATGTTTCATGCAATAAGAGGAAATGACGCTTCTCTAGGTAGTCACTGGAGATCATAGAGTTGCATTCGTAAAAGTGCTTTCATCGTTTCCCACTCGACAAACATTCTTTCTAAATTATTCATCAAACAATGCGTTCTGTGACATGATTTCATCACTTTATTGTTTTATTGGAGAACGTGTGGCCTACAATTCAATCCATCCCTGTACTGATGGTTAAAATAAAAATGTGCGTATCTACCGCATTTCGGCGTTGCAAATCTCGACAAATTTTTAATTTTTTTATAAGGTAACTAACCACTTTTCTTGACATTTTTCAGTGAATTTCCAAAACTCATTTAAATTTATTCGTATAACTTACAAGAAGGTTATTGATTAGTTTCCTTTCAAGAAAATAAAATATAATCGCAGTTATTGAAATGTTACACACGGAAAAAAATAAAAATTGTCCTTGTCGTAAAAGAGTAGAGTGACGCATAAACCCATGATAGAATTTCATTACCTCAACAATAATTTTTCTTGTCATGATGATAATTTTTTGTTGACGAGAGTTCTGGAGATATGTTTTTCCTTGTCACAACAAAAAATGATCATCATGACAAGGAAACTTGTCGTCGACGTGATTAAATTTCATAATGGGCTTATCAGTCATTCCACTTTTTGTGACAAAGTAAATTTTCCTTGTGATGGTGATTTAAGTATTTTTCTCTGTGCAATGGGAACACGCACTTCTCAACTATGGTCGTAGATTTTCATGGGTGATTCGATCCGTGTATATTTTTGGTCAAAATCACCGGCAACACTGCAAAACTAGGCAAAGTTACGAAGACGTCAAAGAAAAGGAAGATGCTGGTAATGAGACTGAACTAGGAGAAACTGCGGATGAAAAAAATCCGCGGAGATAGCGAAGCGGGAAAATCCGAATTCCGGAACTGGGAGAGTAGTTTTCGCGACCTAAGCCCCCGCCCAGAGCCGCACTACCGCATTCTGGAGATAAACAGGCAATTAATTATTAAAATCATGGCTGCTTGACAAATTGTGGATTGCATATTTTAAAAAGTTTCTTAACGGACCTAGTAAATTTCACGCATTGTGCTTCAGCGGCCAAATAGCGCCAACTCTCGGATGATTGCCATTCTTTTTTCCTACCCCATCAGCAACGACCGTTAAAAATCACTTACTTTCCCTAAGCTCTTAAAAACCATTAAAAACAGTGTTTCAGAAAACTTTTTTGGAATAATTTTGGGGTAAAATAAATTTATAAAAGTCTCCGGAAAAGCCTTTACTTATTTTTTTACAAAGTTTCTTAACAATATTTTCCAATACTTTAAGAGTTGACCAAGGACAGTAGTTCGTTTAAGAGTTTTTTGAACGCTTTGTTACTCACCTTTATTCGTAAATTTTAATTGGGAAAATATCAAATTCGAGTTTTCTAAAACATGAAATTTATCAATATTTTCAAAAGTTATCTTTTTGAAACTCACACTTTTTCAAAAGTTTGTTATAATAGCCGTTACTACAAATATTTATTGTACAGTAGTAAACAAAAACAAAAATTAAAAAACGAAAAAAAAAGAAAGGAGAAAAAATATTACAGGATGAATGACTTGGCAAACAGTTCGAATTTTTGCAGTTCTAAATTGAAAAAAACAGTTTCCGACGATTTTGTCTCTCACCTGGCGATCCAATTGCCAACCGTTGATAGAGCGGAAAGAATTCCTCCGGGAGTTCCGAGGCTTCTAAAGAAGTTCAACATTGAAGATGACTATCATTCCCCGTCCAACGCAGAGGGATTGCGGACTACATTTTGCAAATTCGGACCTACAATTTCTGGTTCAGTTTAGAAACAACGTATGTACCATTAGTTTCCCTATGTGCATACGCGCTTTGAGGATGAGTCAGAAATTGTAGTTGCTGTTTGCAAAATGAAGTCCAATTTTTGAACGTCCTTAGTAGTCATCCCAAGCGCGGAAAACCTGTCTGCTTGGATGCCAAGGATACGGACTGTCGCTGCTGGAATGTCGTGGTACATTGCCATGTGAAGACCTACCTATATTTGACCGATAATATAATAATGGATAGTAAATAGATAATAAATAGCTTCCAAGCGCACAGAAAACAGTTCTCATTCAGTTCTCAAAGAAAACAATTGATGTCTAACCTCTAACATCGTGTAAGTATATACGAGCACAAAGTTACTTACTCCTTCATCTTGATGACTATGCAATTTTAACTACGTAGATGTTCGAATAGTTGTATCACAGGTGAGGGTACGACAACACGCAGACTGCGTTTTGTAGCTAGCATTGCAATAATCTTAAGATTGTCCGATTTCTTTCGTTTTGCAAGATCAACCAAAAAATTGAAACGGTTTCTTTTTGTACACAAAAAAGATTAAAACACATTGCTTTACAGTAATGCAAAACATTAAAAAACTTTGCGGTAAAAACATTGCTGCGGCAGGTTTCGCCATCCCTGCTGCGTCGAAATTTATGCGTCATATATTGCTGTGTCATGCATGGTTTGTCATACTTACAGTCCCAAAACTGTACTCCCTAATTAATGAAATAGTCTGTTTCGAAAAATGCTCAACTCCGGAAAGAAATGCGAGTCACGGAAAAAAGAGGAGAGCAAAATCAATAAGAAATTTTCGGTGAATGAAAATTGTTTCCCGGTAATAATTGGTTCCCAAAAAGAGCTCCATAGCTAAAAATATGAAACTTTTTGGTCCTTTATCGGTGCAATGTGAGCTCGTTCTCAGACCTTGGAGTAGGGCGCTTTTTGAAACAAAACTAAGTTCGCGCCCATATTCGCAGTGTAAAATGGAACACAAAAAGGGGAAAACCTATGAAAATAAATAAAAAATTCCCAAAACACGGAGGTCCATTTTCCCGCAATAAAACAGGATTTTAATTTTTTCCGAGTTGGACAGTTTTTAAAGCAAAACTAACCTTAAAGGTCTTTCTAATTGAAAAGCTTGCCTGCAAGTGATATTTATCGACGGCGTAAGTCCGCAATATCATATCTCGTTTGCGATGTTTGAAAATCTCCGCCTTTATGTTATTTTGTTCAAGGAGAACAAATTGACATCATTCCTTCTTTCTCCGCACAGAGAAGGAAAATCATAGCAGTTTTAAAGAATTGCCGTTGAGTGGTTTTCCACTTAAAAAATAAATTATGACAGGAAGTCTGAGACATCGCAAACCGAGTTATGTGATTGCCGACTTACACCGTCGATATGTGGTTTCGGAGTTTCACCGTCAAACCGTACACCTCGTAAGCAAATAGTGTGATTAAAAATGGAAAATCACGGGGAGAAGGGAGAAATTCTTCAATTTTCACAAACTGAGTTATAAGATTGCCGACTTACACCGTCGTTATGATCAGAAGAATGATTCGACTTCGCTGGTGCTCATCCAAAATCAGCGCGTCAGCGACAAAAAAAGAAAAAAAAAACTCGCCTTTCATACCCCATCATTGTGATATCGAGAAATGAGTTGAAGATGTGAAAGACGGACGCCTTTAAAATTACGGCGACACGTTCATCACTTAAAAGCAACGCGGCGAATAGAATGTACAGATGACATACATTCCTGACCTGGAAACTGAGCATCAATTTATTTAATCGGGGAAATCATGATGTAGCCCGGTCCGCCTCGCAGCGTGAGCAACGCTGAAGACCGTTAATGCAATTTTTCAAGGGAGAGTAATCGTGGTCGAGGGTAATGAATTTATAAGGAGCATCCACCGGCAACAATTCGCCAATTCAAGTGCGAATCGCGGCGCCAGCCTTTGCGCTTGTGCTGCTCGTGCGGGAACTCGAGGAATTAAAACTCCATTAACCACGCTCAGGGTTGCCGAGAGATAGAAGAATGGACCGTTGCTGCTCTTTAAGCAAGCTGTAAATAGTTGCTTCGGAGCCATTAAATCGCATGCATATACTACTGCTAGTCATTATCTATTTATTATAGTTATTTTGAGTGAAAAGCAATCTTTTTAAAGAGAGGGTACAGTCACACGCATTGCATTTGGAACTTGTAATGAATAGAGCATTCATAGAAGGATTGGTAATTTTTTATAATCCCACTGGTGGGACAAAAATCCTTTTAAAAATATTATATGTAATGTAATCTATGACCCAAGAGTCTGATCTATTCAGTCAGTTAGCCTCAAAGATAATCATCATTTTGGTCATTAATTTTGGTGGGACGCCCATTTAAATTACCTATTGAACAAATTGTAGAAAAATTAATTTACGGGTAAATTTTGAAGAAATAAAGGGGAGAAAAGGGGATGAGTGCTGGGAGGAAAAGGATAGAGGAATACTTTCTTTAGCAAGGACGCTCTTTCAATATAAAAATTTATAACATCCCTCTCATTCAAAAATAGTTCCTATGCACTTTCTCGTGGGGTAGTTGGGGCACTCCCTCCCCGTCTTCTCCTTAAGAAACATCTCTCATTGCCGCCGATACCGTTTTCATCAAATGAAATTCCTCATGAAACAGCTGTCTAATATTACTTAGTTATTGAAGATATCCTCCTCGATTTGATTTGATTTTAAACTCAAACACCGATAATATATCTTATTATTGAGCTTTTTTTCACAAAATTTTGTAAGCCAGAATATTACTTTGAGGAACTTTCACGATAATCAACTGAATTAAATTTTGCGAAAAGGAACCAAGAGCATTCCAGTGTTGCTACGATTGTTTGACTTACATTATTTGCAGAAAAATTACCGAAATAACGCAGAAAATTAAATTCACAATGGTAATTTTCATATTGAATTCATAGTTCATTGTAAATAAAGATACAACTTGTTTAGATGATCAGTTTAAAATTGCAATGTAAAACAAGTTGCACAGTCTTAGCGAAATTTGAATGCTCTTGATTCCTTTCTGAAAAATGCAATCCAATCGGTATGGTGTGCTTTTAAAAAAAATGATCGGTATAGAGCAAATGTTGCAACGGCTAATTTAAGTACGATTGTTCCACTCTGCAAAATTACATCCAACTGGAAGTCTCGAGAGGAGGTGTCAAGAACTAATATGTTGTTACGACCGTATACTCGTAGTCCTCATTCGCTTCCATCTAGGGTAGAAAATATGAATGTTAAAAACTAAATCAATTTTAAATTATTTTAAACGATTCGAGCTACTTTTTGTCCAGAGAAAAGTGTTAGGGCGGGCTTTAAATTATTCAATAAGATTCGACACGGAGATTAAAACTAAGCACGTCAGAAATTTATTGATAAACGACTTAAATTAATTCAAAGCACCGATCTGGATGACCTGCCTAATTCAATCGCGCGCATCTGGAATCATTTAACTCTAAACCTTTTCATTTCTTCGCATTCCGTTTTCGCACGCTATTGTCCTACGTAAAATTAAAATATAACTCAATCTAATGGACCCGTACATGGAATCGTGTAATTGAATCTCATTGATTGGCAAAAAACAGAGAGACCGAGAGATAAAGCGTTTAAACGCACGCTATCGTGTGATACGTGATAGAGTTTCACTGATCGTACCGCATACGAAACTATTACAACTCAGATGGAAGAAACCATGGTGCAAAACCACTTACCTCCTTATGCTCAAAGGGGAATGGTTGTTGCTAAAATGAGTTCCTAGGTCGAATGTGGTGGGTATAACCCCACAAGTATTGGCCCCAATTGGCCCACTTGTAAATGCAAACGACAATTGCTCACGATGTTTTTGGATGAAAATGTATAATGTCTTGGAAGAATGAGGGTTTGCTTGTTTTTTTGTTTTGTCTGTTTGGTCCAACGGAAAATAATAAATAGTTGAGAGTTTTGGTAAAAATGGGGGAGCGTCAATTCCATGAGACAATATTCACTAAAACTCTCTACACCTCTTTGGTGTAACAGGACTTAATTATCTTTCAATAAATTCCCACCTTGTTATACCTGAACCGGATAAACCTCTATATTTGCCTCAGCTAAAGGCTCTTAGATTTTTCTCGTGTACGATAAGTATCTTGATTTATTTTGCGAGGAAAGATCTGTACTTTTAAAGGATGCCTGTCATTCTTAATACGTTCAATTTCGTATAATACTGTGCAACACCTCTGTTGTGAAATAGTTGCTTCAGGCGCCGCCGCACGGCGAGCGGCGCGGCATTGGCGCCTACAAACCTAAGTGGATACTTCAAGCATTGTGCAATGCGTGAGGTATCCACTTAGGTTTGTAGGCGCCAGTGAGCCTGTCGCGCTGGCAGCACGCCGCGGCGCGCTGCTCCGCTCTGTTAGGCTTTAAAATTTATACTCGCATAGTCAGTGTTTTTTAACTCATGATTTTGAAATGTTTGCACACTCTGCATTAATTATTCTCATTTAAATTGATGGGGAAAAATATGTATCAATTTATCAAAGGAGAATAATAATATAATGTGTGTTTTTACATATTGGTGGTTCCGTGTCAAATTTAATGATTTCCAAAGCACTTTAATTTTTTCTTTTACATTTTGTGATTTTATCGTGCTGCAGCGAGGTGTACGCGCAACCAAACGCTCAAAATTTGACGTATTTGACACTTAAAGATCGATGTACAAATGGGTTAAAACTAAAGATTGCGTGCTTCTTGGTTTTTTCCCCTCTTTTATTCATTTTTGCAGTTTCTGTTTGCACAACTGCGGCTGATTGAGATTGAGATTAATGTCGCTTGGAAAAGGCTTTACAAATATTTGTCACGTTTTAAAAATATAAATGTCTTCAGAATAAAGTAAAAATTCCGTAAAGAAAAAATTAAAAAAAATAAAAAAAGTAACTTTACATACATAAGGTATATTGTACATCGAATATTTTAAGGATAGAAATAAAACTAATTTATTGCAATAAAATTGAAATAAGTTGCAATTTATCATTGCATTGCGTATTGCCTACCTCTCTTACACATGGAGCTCATTTTGATGATTGTTTAAAATTGGCATAAATCGACTAAATGATGTAACCACATCGCAATTCAATGATAAAAAAATTGCAATTTTATTGAAATCAAATTTAATTTCAATATTTTCGTCGCACCGCACTACCGGTCCACATAATCTTTTGGATTGCGTCCGTGTGTTGCAATGAATTTTGTACTCCACAATTCCCTTACTTACCTCTTGTGGATTTTATAACGGCGACAAGATGAAAAAATCCAATTTGGAAAAGCAAACGCACACTTTGAAGGGGTTTCACTTCTTCGATTGAGTGAGGAAGGGGGGGGGTGGGCGCGAGAGGAGGATGTTGTTTACACACTGCGAGAGAAATTATTTCGTGTTCTGCTGGAAGTATTTCTCCGGAGTTTGCATGGAGCTCTCGATAAATCCGAGTTCGACAAAAGTTGACCTAGCTTGTTATTTTTCTCGCGCCAGACGCAAACAGCATCATCTCAAGATTGCACAAAGCGAACGCGAAAACAATGAAGACAGGATATGCGGAAACAGCGATGGTTGTGAGATTTTAAAAAACTCAACCGCTCCGACAAAGTATTCGGTGCAATTAGATTGCAAGCTCTGGGACGGAAGTATTGACGCTAAATTGATTTAGGAAACTTTAAACGTTGTCATGATGGAAATAGCATTATCTTTTTCTTTTAATCTTCTAAAGGGAGTTCTAACTTTTCTAAAAGGCTGATGGCTGCTTCCACCCATGAAATTGCTATTCATCCTCGAAACGCTCGGGTCATCTTCTCTATGCCATATGTTTTCTTTCAGAGCATGAAAATGCGGATATAAACTCTCCTAATGTCCATAAGTATACGTGTTCATGGAAAAAAAGGCATCATTGGGAAGGCTCATGGAAAGAGGATCATTATTTGTACCTGGGACCTGGGCTCTGGGCAGGGCAAACATACAGATTTTCTGCGGTTCCCTCATTAAAAGTTTGATTCGTAGCTGGTTCCTAGCTTATTTTCTCTGTTTGTATTTATTGAGGGAAGTATATTCCTTTGAGCGTTTGAGCATTATCAAGAGCAACCATTTCTTTGACAATAAGAGATTTTTGAAATATAGAGAAAATATACAAATTCAGAGTTTTGGTTACTAGAGACATTTGTTAGTAATGGCTCTCCAGAAGAGACGTTCATGTACGCAACTTTCTGTGCTTTGGGGCTATCCGTTTTGCATACAGGGTGTTTCTGACCACCTGAACCAGGCTTCTTTCTCGGTTGTTTTCTGTCGCACAAAGTATGGGACCGCATATTTTACAGTTCCGACCCCCCTCCTCAGCTTCCCTAGGGTAGTAAAAGGGAGGAGGGTCATGATCCTAAAAGTCAAGGCTCCCGACCAAATTGCGATTCAATTGCATCAGACTTGAAAAGTACGGAAAATTTCACTTCAAATTGACGCATGAAAATACAAAATCAATCCATCCTGGGCCCAAAAATGACGCTCTAAAGAGGGAACTATCGATACGCACCTTCCACAAATTTCTCTTCGATCGCAAAATCGACGTAGATTCTACGGAAAAAGTTTATTATTATTAGTTATCATTTATTGGCCCAGACTGGGCCAATTTTGGATTTTGAGGAGTCAATTTAAAGTAAAATTTTCCGCACTTTTGAAGTCTGATGCAATTGAATCACAATTCGGTCGGGAACATTAACTTCTAGCGCGCATGGCGCACGACGCGCCTTTCAATACTACACTTCGCATCAAGCGTTGAGAGTTCACTAATTGCTTCATACGACCAGTGTGTAATTTAAAAAAAAAAAAAAAAAAAAAAAAAAAAAAAAAAAAAAATACACGATATACGAGTTTCTCCGCCAGGGAGCTCTCTCCTCAAGAAATCGGTCACAACCAAGTTACAACCCGCCCGCCGGGAGAGCCGCGGCGTGCTGCCAGCGCGAAACGCGCACTGGCGCCTACAAACCTAACTGGATACTTCACGCATCGCGCAATGCTTGAAGTATCCCCTTAGGTTTGTAGGCGTCAGCGCGCGTTTCGATCTGGCAGCACGCCGCGCCGCAGCGTGTCATAATAATCGAAATATATCGTATTTGTAAACGAGAAATTTATAGGCCAGGGTGTTAAAATGTAGGCAATTTGACATCAAATTCGAAATTAGCGACTCGAAAAACACCTGTTACGAAACTTTCGTGAAATTTCCGTCATTATCCGACTTATTTCTTCCTATTCTTGAGGTTTGGATCATAGCGCGCCGCGGGTGGGCGGTGGCTCAAGAAATTTTCTCCGGAGCTCGACCACTCAACGCGAGTAGTCCTCGCTATTTTGAAAATTGGCGCGCCAATTTGTATATTTTGCCGAGCAAGGCACAGAATTGGCGGGATCCTATGGGAGCGGAAGTTTTGACTTGTTTACATTCGCGTGATTTTTAAAAGAACCACGTTTGCTAAACAAACGTGGTTTTTCATGAATAAGTCCAATGAATATTTAAAGTTGCTCCAGGCTCTTAAATTTTTCTACGAGCGCAAAGTAGTTTTTATTTGCTTATCATAACCGCATCCATCGAAAGAATATTCAATTCGGTGCTCTCTCGTTCATCGTGGGTCAAATACAGTCGAGTCAATAAAAATTTACTGCATTCTTTGTTATGTGTTACGTCGCTTCCCACAAGAGAATTTCAAAGCAAAGGAGACGGAATAGACGTGGGGTTTGACTCTAGGAATTAAGGACAGGATTGTGCAGAGCAGTGCAAGGAGTTGCGTGCACAAGGGGAATGATTTATACACGGTCCCTCCTCATCTGCAAATGTGGAAAACAGCTCACTCATGCATTTTCTTCCGCTCTTTTATGAGTTCTCCTCGTGGAACATGGATGATCCTTAGACATTGTTGCAGGATTTTACCCAACCCTTCGATGGTGAAACTGCAGAAACGCGTAACTCGGTTTGCGGCGATGCAAAATTCTAACCACAGGTTGTGATGCAAGAATAAAAATGCGCTTGTTGTAATTTGGAGTTTGGAATGCATTTTGCATGAGGACCTAATATTTCTGGCTCAGCCGTAAAAGCACCTATCAGCATGGGAAACCTTATTTTTTTTTTTTTTTTTTTTTTTTTCCTTTATTGAAAGAATAGAGGACTACATGGTATTAACTCTATTTCTTATAACTAGGAACTAAGAACTACTTTGACAATAATGGGTAGGCTGGTACGACACCGGCCCTATCTAGATTACAGAATGTACAGGTGCTGTACATTACGATTGAGATAATTGGTGCAAAATATATACATATGTATACATGCTAAATAAAGTATAGATATTTGTGATAAATATTTGGATCTTAATTATCTGGGAAACCTTATGGCACGTACATTGTTCCTAGAATACGCCAGATACTCTAGTTCATTACTGCAAAATGTATTCCAGTTTAAGATTAATTGGACTGCATTTTGCAATTTTGAACTATAAATTCTGACTCTTCTGGAAAAACGCTTATGTGCATAGGGAAACTAATGGCACATGCGTTGTTTTTAAACCGGGCTAGAATTTATACTTCCAAATTGCAAAACGTGGTCCAATTCTCCTTCAGGAGCAACTCCTGATTTTGCCCTACCTGAATATTGTAATAGGTCCATGTTAGAGTATTTTTCTAGATCGGCCGAGTTCGAGCTTCTCTCATATCTGAAACAATCTCTTCCCATGTCTCTGACGCAGTCTGGATGCAGTCTTTTTAGTGGCGTGTATTCAATTTTGCAACATCCCGTGATGGGACTCTCTTCCGGCGCCGGGCCGGGTAGGCTGAAAATTAATCCACGGCCAGCTGCATCCGAGCGGGTCTTATTCGCACCGCTCTGACGCGACGGCCGTAAAATACGGACTCGGTCCTCTGCTTCTGGTTCCAGCGCAGTTTTGGATCCCACCGGTTACACAGGCAACGTTGCCAGAACTGCCGTGATAGCAAAGAGAGCAGTACTGCCGTGATAGCGAAGAGATCCGTAAGTGCAAAATTTTCGAAATCGAGTTTTCTTCAAAATTCGTCTAAACTCTTTTAGATGAAATTACTGAGACAGCTAAAACAGCAAAATTCATTCTAATTTAATGAAAACGAGACGTATGTGAAAGCCGTAAGTGCACAAAAAATGACATAGTTTTTTTCAAGACAGCCGCAGGTGCATGAGGATGACGTAGGGATGGACGTATATCGAATTCGAATGCGAATATTCGAATATTCGAAACTTTTCGAATGCGATTATTGCGATTATTTGAGAATTCGAATCTTGCGATTGCGAATAGTTCGGAAGCGAATATTCGAATATTTTCGATTATTGCTTCGATTTTTTGTTTTTTATGAACCGTAAGGGATAAAATGACACTTTTGACACTTTTAAATGCGATTATTCGAATATTCGAATTTGCGATTTCGAATACTTCGGAAGCGAATATTCGAATGTGATGCGATTATCTCGGTGCCGATGATTCGAATATCGAATATTCGAATATCTAAATATTCGACCATCCCTACATGAGAGCCAATGAAAACAGTGCTTTCCAGTAAAGTGCCGCCATATTCTGCCAATTATTTCTAACCTGAAAATCTGTTTGTTGTGCGTCCAAAACGCAACCACGAAAGCATGCAGAAGATAGCACTTACGGTTGTCTTACCTAGCAATAACCTAGCATGAAAATGAAAAATACCCTTCTCATGTAATGGAAATAAAATCAGTCGATTTTTAATAATCCATACGACTTCTAGGAGTCTTCCGGACGATTAGTGGCAATTTGACAAAGAACGGAGGCTTCTTTCAATACAATTTTTCGGTCAGACGCTTCTGAGCCCGTTTTCTCAAAACTTCATTTTTGCACTTACTGCTCTCTTCGTTATTACGGCAGCACAGGGATCTGCATTTCTTGTCGCCTAGTTTCATGTCGTTTTTCACTGTTTTGACAGAAACCCTTGCCTGCACAAAGCCTTAAAACTCTTTGTAAATTTTCCATGACTTATTCAGAATATGCTCGGGGTGTACTCACACAATTTCGAGTCACGCCGTGAACTGAAATTTCAGTGTTTTCTGCCACCTTTTTGCAATTCCTACGTACCACGATATGCATGCAAATAAAAAACTTTTTTTTCTCAAAACTTCATTCTTGCGCCTACTGCTCTCTTCGCTATCACGGCAGGATATTACAGCGTGCAAAACAGAAATTCACTTGGCATCATAGAAGCAGAGACAATTCATTTTAGAGACCTCCCACTAACAATCTGAGCAATGTATAATCGTGTGAGACAAAAATTAAGTTCCAACATCATCGCTACTTTTCACCTGATGAAGATTGATGAGCAACTTGTTGCGTAAAATTTGCGTATTAATGACTGATGAAGGTCGTGGTGAGCTTCCTTTGCTAGGCGCGTTTTTCCGAAGTAGGTTAGGACTATTAAAGCAGGTGGTTAAATTTCTGAACCGCAAATCTCAATTACAACATTTCTAAACTTCTGCTCATATCTCTTTTCCAGGAAACAGACAAATGAACTTGATGTCTGGAAATTTTCTTCGATTTTCTTAGACTATTCCATGGTTATCTTGTAAAAGTGCAATGTGCGAGTATATTTTTGCTCAGTCTTCTTGAAAAAAAATGAAGCATGCTCAGAAAATTTGAAACTTTGCAATTGAGATATTAGGCTCCCGGTTCAGTCATCGAAGTTCTTCCCTTAGAAGCTCCGAATTCATCATATAAAAGTTATTTTTTTCTCTTCATTTCCTGTAAATTTAGCCTCGCGTAACTTTCTTTCCATGCACATGTCGTTTTGTACTAATGCATGCACTGTGCAGTACCTTGTAATACTATACAGACCATTTACATATAGAATTACTTAAAAATTACGACTCTGGCAAAAACACCAAAGTTTCTTTTTTTGTAGTTTCTATTGTACTGTGATATAATTTAAAATAGCTTGATACTGTGTAGACGCTGTATTCATAAAATTTAAAAAGAGAATAGCCTCATTACCGAACGTGGCAAGACTCATTCGAGCAATGGGTATAGTTTAGCTTTGATAATAACGCCTGACTAGTGAATACAACAATTCCACCTCGATAGATATCCGCATTGCGATTTGCGAAATTGAAGGCGTTCAGAAAGTTTTAACTGCAAAACGATGCGCGCAGCAGCATTCCGTTCCGTTCGCTGTAAAATATTATGGAAAACGGCGAAAATTGAATAAAAACGACGATTGATTCAATCCTTCTAACTTTAGACTTTTAGACTAAGTTCACTGACTGCAATTAAAACCGTCCTCTGAACAAGAGAGAGTGACTTCCACCGATTTTGCCGTACATTTTTTTTTAAATCGTATGATTTATTTTTTTGAAATCTGTGAATTTATTGCTCGATTGGCGTATCTTAGTTTGAGTCAGTGCGCCAAAAAATGCAACAATGTACTTACACATGTACCTACTTTGGAGAGTCATTGATATTTTTGCGAGGAAGGCTTATTTGTCAGGATTTCCAAGCCCCTCGGTGGCAATCCAACCGTGGAGGTACGAAAGAGAAAAAAGCGCACACGGCAAACGAAAGAGGTTGAGTGTGAATGAAGTCTGGAGAAAGGAGCAGAGTGAAAGTGAGGTCGGGGAATAAACAAGTTAGTTAACTGCAAAACTTGCAGCTCGTATTTATAATTGTGACTTTAATTATGACATCAAAAAAATAAATTGAGAGCTGTTAGGACTTTCGGGATCGCACCAGCACCCATTTACGTTCTGCTTTGCGGAGCAAGAAAAATACCCGCTTTATTTTTATTTAATTTTATATTTTTTTTTTCATTTTCTCGCTTTTATCGCCTGGGGTGCCGCAGTTGCCTGTTTATAGACTAAAAATTGCGACAAAACATGGAGCTTATGCGCTCTTTCACTGAGAGTGAATCACTTGCTTTAAAAGGGAATTTACAACAGAAAATCGTAAAATGCCATGAAGCAAGAATCGCACAAAACATATTTTTTTATCAAAATTTCAGCTAGTTGTGCTCTTACGAAACCCTCAGAAAACCACATTAAAGCGCTTTCTGACTAAACTCTGACCGACTCAGAAATTGGGACACCTTACATAATATAGAAGATACAGGTAAAAGAAGAGGAAGAAGCTGATGACGACGACAACGACGAAGAAGAAGAAGAAGAAGAAGAAGAAGAAGAAGAATGAGACGAAGAAGACGAATAAGAATAAGACTAAGACTAAGAAGAAGAAGATAAAGAAGAGGAATGAGACGAAGAAGAAGAAAAGTAAGAAGAAGAAGAATGAGACGTTGAAGAAGAAGAAGAATAAGACGAGGAAGAAGAATAAGAAGGAGAATATGACAAAGAAGATGAATAAGAATAAGAATAAGAATAAGAAAAATAATTGGTGCAGGAAAAGAGAAAAATGATGGGAGAGGAAGAAGGAGCAGGAGGAAAAAACAAATGGTAGGAGAAGCTAAAAAGAAAAGAAAAGGAACACGAGGAAGCAGAAGAAGAAGAAAAAAAAGAAGAAACAGTGGTAATCTGCGACGTTTCAGGCTCAACATTTTTAGATTTCAGTTGAAATTAACAACCTCCGTCAGTACATTGGAGTACAACCGGATAAAACCCATTCTTTGGATACTCAACTCAAGTTCCATTTCTTTGACCTCCTCGAAAACAACGGCTCGTGTGATAAATGTGCCACCGTGCACTGAGTCCCTTTTCCCATGGGTGGTCACAAGTATGTGCTTTTATAAGCTGTTAGTGGCTTCATTTTGGCTTTTAAGTTGTGCAGCACGAGGGAGACTCCGAGGCACGGATTCGAAGCGAGAGAGAGTGGAGGAGGGAGGAGGAGGGTGGAGGGAGACATGAAGATAATAGTCGTGACGGAATTCAGTTACAACTCGCAAATATTTGCTCTGAAGAGAAGTCGCAGTTGGTTTCATCTACTTTTAGGAGACACGGCCGTGTTCAACAAGTGGGTGGACTTGTTTGTTGTTTACTGCGCTTGGCTTTTGCCTCGGACGTTTTTAGGTGCCACGGCTCATCGAGAAATACGACAGGAGCTGAGTCAAAACGCCGTATCCACGCTAGGACGCTGCCAAAGCTTCCCCGATGAAACATTTATTTCTTTTAAAAAAATTATAAATCACTGGAAAGTAAGTTGCTTGGATCTAGAGTCCGAACTCTTGAAAACACTGTCAAGGAAAAATACTCTTGATTCAATCGGATTTTTGCTTGAATCAAAAGGAAATCCGCTTAAATTAAGAGGCTTGGCTGTCGATTTTAGCAAAAATCCGATTGAATCAAGAGTATTTTTTCTTGTCGATGTTTTCAAGAGTCTGGACTCTAGAACCAATGTGTTTTTTTTTCCAGTGTGGAAAAAAAGTTGCTTGGATCTAGAGTCCAAACTCTTGAAAACACTGATAAGGAAAAATACTCTTGATTCAATCGGATATTTGCTTGAATCAAAAGGAAATCCGCTTGGATTAAGAGGCTTGGCTGTCGATTAACGCAAAAATCCGATTGAATCAAAAGTATTTTTTCTTGTCGATGTTTTCAAGAGTCTGGACTCTAGAACCAATGTGTTTTTTTTTCCAGTGTGGAAAAAAAGTTGCTTGGATCTAGAGTCCAAACTCTTGAAAACACTGATAAGGAAAAATACTCTTGATTCAATCGGATATTTGTTTGAATCAAAAGGAAATCCGCTTGGATTAAGAGGCTTGGCTGTCGATTAACGCAAAAATCCGATTGAATCAAAAGTATTTTTTCTTGTCGATGTTTTCAAGAGTCTGGACTCTGGATCCAAGCTACTTTTTTCGGATGGATCCTTTGAAAATTTCAAGCATTCGAGATAAAATGAACCGAGTTTATTAGAAAGGATCCAACCCACATTTTCGAAAAAATTGAGTTAAGAATGTTTTTGAGTTCCTTTGGTCGTATATTTATCCCGCCAAAAGCTCAAAATCGGAACAGAAAATTAGTTCGTGAAAGGAGGGGTTAAAGTTTATTTCCTACATTGAGTCTTGTGGAGGAATAAAATCTCAAACCTCTTTTTTTCAGTTTCAACCTTAAGTTGGTACGTTCCTTTCTCATAAACTCGGTCCAAATGGAACCTTCTTCTAGAGAAAACCGGAGACTTGCCTCTCACCAAAAGTGGCCAAAAATCACAATAAGAACCTCGGAAAAGTCTAAAACTCACTCTTAAAACCGCACAGTTTGTGTAAGAAATGTGCACATTCTTGAACATCCAGCTTAAAAAGTATAATACGTTAAACAACATAATAAACGCCATTCGTTCAATTTCTCCACTTTCCGGCTTGTTAAGTTAAGTTTAAGAGGTGATTTTGCCTTTTTGTTTTCATTTACGGAAGTAGCCGTTTCCAGTTTTGTGTGCGGAGTTGTAAAACCGCGATAACTCATCTATATATCCAGTGGCGTGGCGTATTTTGCGATATATCGATTGATCTACCATTTTAACCTATGTAAAAGGATCGATAAACAGGATGTTTCAATGAACACCTTAATAATCGATTCTTTACCATAGCTTCAAATGGGGGAAATATCGATAATCGATCATCCACACCTCGCCACTATGTCTATGTCAATTTATGAATTTGCCACAGTATATTTTTTGAAGCAGGAAGCTACGAAAATGCAAATTTGTCTACCAAAATTTGCAGTTAGAAGTTAATTTCATACTTTTTCCATGTACTAGCCGTGATTTATAAACCATTTCTGCATGAAAGAACCCTTCATTTTTCCCTAACGAGAGATTACAATGAACCAATTTTGATTGAAATTCTCTGAAAAATTTAAGAGAAAAAATTCGCAGGTTCTGGAAAAAAATTGCAAGTCCTGGGGAATTCAAATTTTACTACAGGCAATTTGGCTACTTTCGAAGGGTCATATACGGCGTTCTGCCATAGCAAGGCAGAGGAGTCGAAGCTATAAACTATCCGCATTAACGGAGTGTCCAAACACGGTTTGTGTTTCAAGTTCTTGGACCGCATCTGCCTCAGTGAATCGGTCGAGAGTGTCCAATCACAGTAATCAATAGAGTTTTGCGAGAGTCAGGGATTTTCGATTTAACCGAGTAATTCAATGTGTAAGTCTGTGAGGTTGAAGATACTTCCACTGGCTGTGTGGAACCGTCGCAAACTTTTGCCAGGGCAAAACGGAGAGTTGCCTCCGAAAGGAAAAAAGTTTAAAAGCCCCGTTAAGTAGCGCGTTAAATGCGTCAAGCTTATTGACGCATCGGGAAAGTCTAAAATGCACCCTTTATTTCACACTCTGCCTATGCAATTTGCGCAGTCTTGAGATTCTCGCTTAAAAAGTCCGCAATGGCAAAGATATTTAATTGATTACAGATGCGTCATCCCGGTGCCACAACTCCACGAAGATCCTCAGATTAAAACAAAAAAATCGGATATTTCTACGCATCAAAGTTAAATAAAAAACCGGAGGGAGATGTTGAAAAAATGACGTTTGTCATGTAGTGTGTTTTTAATAGAAAAACGGTGACAAATGCTAACAGGCATTTTCAGTTGAACGCGAAAAAATGCGAAACCTGAATGGTTCATCTGCGTAAAAGTTTGCCCTCAGTATCTTTTTTGAAGCAGGAATCTCCCAAACATGGGTACATTTTTAACGCAGTTTATACAGTTAGGAGTGAATTGTAGACTTTCTGAATGTGTTTAATTTGATTTTTCCACTCTTCTTTTTGCTTTTGCAAAAGTTCATATAACTTGAAATAACTAACTTTACCAGCGTCTGGTGTGATTGTTTTTTCTCCATAAACATTTCTTGAATGTACCTACATTTTTTACCACCTTCTCTCTTGAAAAATATCTAAGAGTGAATGAAGTTACTTATCTACAAAAAAGGATTTGTAATTCACGCTTATTGCAAGAAAACTGAGTGCACAAGAGAAGTTTTTGCAACAACGACGGAGGCAGCGTGAGATTAGAAAGATAACAGAGGCTCTTGTTAAAAAACAGACTAGATGCGAATATGCTGAAGGAAATGCGCGAGAGAAAATCTGTTCGAGACAATGCTTGGGCAAGAAATAAAGGGCGAGGGACAGGATGCTCTCCTCTGGCGGAGAAGGAAACACTTATTCCTACCTACATTTCTCTGGCCGTAAAAAACTGCAAAAAATGATTCGGTTTACGCGCACAGTGGGTCAACCAGCAGCTCAATTTTCAATTAAGTGCATCACTAGTAGAATTTGTGAGATTTCGTTCAAACGCCGTCATTCACAAATCATTCGTAAAGGTAGTACGTGGCGTATTTTTTTTCTTTTCAAGGTGGACCTCCAGCCTTCATGCAATGCATTTTGGGTACTATCGATTTATTCCAAATTTTAATTTTAGGGTGGATTATATCGGAGAAATCGAAATGTTAGTTTGTTAATCAATCATTAATGTTGTGCCGAAAATAATCTGCTTGGATCGTAAAATAAAGTCCAATGTACTGTTTCCATTTTACAACCAACTTCAAAGTATCGACTTTCGATATTGATGGTCAATTGGATCAGTACTTTTGACTTTGTTTTAGGACTTTTGAAGATGATTTTCGGCATCAAAATTCCTCAATGATGCATGTACAGATTAAAATTTCGATTTTTTAAAAATAATCGACTTAATGGTACATAAAGGTTCACACATGGTATATCACTATATCAATCGTACTTGGAATACATTGCCGAAAAGCGGAAGATTCACCTTAAGACTGAATCATAGAAATCCGTAAAAAGGAAATAAATAAAGAACCTAAAAGGAGGGGTTGGATCTGTCCAAGTGCTATGTTCGAATGCACAGAGAATCCACAAAACCAGCACGAATAACGTCATTCACTGCGTTAGTGGTTACCATGGTCTTCTCTACCTTGGTAGCACGGTGGCACATGCACCCGGCCATCACAAAATCACACGGGACGATAGATATTTTCGTTAACAGCAGGTTTCCTCTATGAGCAGGTTTATTTACAAGCATTTTGCTATTTCCACAGCAGATGCATGGAAAACACCCAGATCAGTTTTCCGCCATGAGACGGCTCCGGCATGAGCAGGTCTTGCTGTTTTAGTGAGAAATGAATAAAATAATATGTGTCTCTGTTATCATTATTTAAGGATCAAAATGAAAAACATATAAAAAAAGGATCAAATAAAACACGGTTATGATTCACCGCGATTTTCAGTAGGCGATATGATTTGAATATTTGGCGCAGAATAACTTTCTAACAGACTATAACGTCATGCCGCGCTAGTTAGCATTTCAACCATAGGAATACTCTTCTACCGCTATCGCGAAGGATCTCTTAAAAATTTCCAAGAGATGGCTGTTGGTTATCAGTGGTGTGGCGTGCTTTGCGATCTATTGATATTTCCCCACTTGAAGCTGTGGTAAATAATCGATTATTAAGGTGTTCGCTGCGAACGCCCTGTTTATCGATATTTTTCCATAGGTTTAAATGGCCGATAAATCGATATATCGCAAAGAACACAACGCCACTGTTGGTTATCGATTGGCAAATGATTAGGCAAGTAGTTGGCACATGCCCCCCCCCCCTCCCCAAATAGAGTCGTTTTTGTCCGTATATATGAAGAAATAGTGCCGCCTTCGTAATATCGTGATAATTCAATATTGGTATGATTTTCGCCCTTCATCTTGCTCCTATGAGTCCTGTGGGTCATCAACCTTTTCACAAAAAAAAAAACAAAAACAAAAACAAAAAACACACATAAAAAGTAAGTTTAAAAATGTATGAGTTTCGCATTTTTTAATGATTAAGTACGAAAGCCACTCCGTTTATTTTTATTTTTTTGGGGGGCGGGGAGGGGGGTAAATAACGCATTCAATAAAAGGAATAAAGAAATTAATAAAAACCTTTAAAACAAGAAGCAACAAAGGTGAGAACGCTCGTATGGATAACTCTAAATAATGAGCATTCGCTCTTATTAATGGCCAGCCCATTGTGCGACAAGATAACAAAAAGGCTTCTTTATACCGCCTTTTTCTACGGGGAAGAGAAAATAGCGTTTGAGCTCATATCGAGGGACTAGACTTTAGAAGTTTCCGGCTCAGACTAAACTTTCGAAGATCGTGGAGATTTGCGCGGCGATGCATTTTGAGAAAGAATCGAGAGGAGACACCGAGGTGCATTTGTTCCCCTTCTCATCGTTTACTTCATTCCCTCCGACAAATTTACCTCCCTCGGATTATGACTTTCCTCACTCTCCTCACTTCAGTCTGATCTCTTCTTTATGCAAACTAAAACCGTCTTCCGTTCGGTTGAAAAATATCTGATTTAGCTCAAATGCGGTGTACTCCGACACGTTTTCCAGAGAGGGTTTTGCCAGACGAATGTGCCCTCCGACATTACCGAGTGAACTGTGTAGGCGGATTTATTCTTACGAGCTAGAATTGTGTCATTTTTGTGTCATTATTGTGTCCCTTTTTGACTACAGTAACAGCTTAAATCCGAGAAGAACAGGACCTTTGCTTAGCATCTTATCCAAAGCGATAGACCCAGGTCAGTCCGATAACTTGGGGACTGCCATAGGATTGCGCGAAAGCCCCCATTAGAGATGCATAGGATTGCGCGAATTTTTCTGTTACTGGAAACTCATATGTTTGCGGGAATATTTAATATTCAACGAGAGAGCTTTAATCTGGCAATTATCTTGGTAGTTTGTGGTAGATAACTAGATCGCAGAAGATTGTTCATTCTCTCTCCACTTCACTTACGTGCATGTCTCTCTTCGATGGATAGCTCTAGCAGCAAGGATGGCCCAGAGAGCTTTCATAGAAATTTAAAAAGTGAATTAGGGGCCTGTGGCCGTTCCGCGTTCGCGAACCACTGAAAAAACTACACGTAAAAATCGTAGAGCAACCATGTTCAAGTTTTTTAAGAGATGAATGGATTCAAAACCCGACGGGTGCACCCGAAAGAAATCGTATATTTATCTCTGGTTGCAACGTTATGCACCACTATTAAGTTTTAAATTAACACATGCTTTTTAAAAAATACACACAGTTTTTCTAAAAAGTTTCCGCAAATTTACCTAAATGATCTCAAAGAATAGTATCGAAAATTTCGACGCAATATTATCATTCGCTCTAATTTCTTTTAATGTTACAAAAAAAAAAGAAAAAAATAATTGATACCATTCGAGTTTCTGAATTGTTACAATGAGAATACATATTTTCCCTTTAATCATGGTAAAAACTGGAGCAGAAAGTTAAAAATGCTGACACGCAGTCCCACGGCACTTCCTACAGGCTTGTAGGCGCTAGTATGCGTTTCACGTCAACCGATCGACTGCACTGCATTTGGCGCAATGCGAGAAGTATTCATGCAGTCTTGAAGGCGCTAGTATACGTTTAATGCCGCCGCGCCGCCGGCCGCACTGCCGCACTGTGTTTGGCGCAATTATTCAAACTCGCGTTGGAATAACCGCGGACATTAAAAGGCATACGTTGTGTTTCGACGCCGTATGTTAGATGCCGCTCGTTGTGCCTCGTTTCCACCGATTAAATATTTTTTCCAAGAAAAGCTAGGAAAGTTCTTTATACCCACGAACATTATTCAATTCACTTTTCTCTTCATTTATCATCAGATGGTAAGACATCGATGACTTGTCAACAAACTAACCTAAACTAGTGTTGACATAAAAATGCGTTTATTTTCCAACATTTTCCTGTTTTGCCAAACTTCCAAATTAACTTTATTTTAAATTCGCGCATTCCTGTAGTAGTTATTAAGGTTTCTATTCGCGCAATCCTTATATATTTCCTTAGACCTTTCGCGCAATCCTGGATTACTGAAATTGGGGACTGTTTTTTATTGGAATTTCCGGATCTGGCCACGAATCCCCTAAAGTTGTTTCTCCGATTTGCATAATCCCCTTGCAGTTTCCTCCCCCGCCTGATCTCCGCGATCTGCATAAGGCCAATGAAATGGGATCGGGGTCAGCAGAGTGAGACAAGCAAAGCGGGGGTATATCTAAGCAACGCGGACAGCCCCGTGCTCAAAAATTAATACACTCAACACTCCTAACGGACCGATCTGGGTCGATCGACTATGCATCTTAATCAACTGTCGGCCTCTTGTGGTGTAGTGGTTTTTGCGCTGGCGCGGCGCTATGACCAAGAGGTCCCGGCTTTGAATCCCGGTCAGGTCACCTGAGTTTGATGTTCTCAGACAATGGTTATGTCGGGTTGGGATAATAAGTGTGAGATTAGCCAATAGGCTATTTGCAAAAATTAAAAAAAAAATTCTAGGAACTGTTGATTACCAACTTTCGAGGACTTTACATGTCCTTATGGGCAGAAACACCTCCCATATTTTCTTGTTGAATATAGAGCTTGACATAGCTCTCACTTTATTTCCCAAATTTCCATGGTGCAAGAAGTTTTTTCTGTCAGCATTATAAAAATTGTATCTCAATGCTTGGCGGAAGGAGTAAAGGGGATTATTAGCTTAAGTGAGGGAGGGGGAACGCGGGATGTTAATCGCAACAAGGGAGGAACAATTTCTCGCTCGATACTGTAATTGAAAACTAAAAGCCGCGAAGCTCCTCGACTTTTTAATATCCGCCTTTAATTTTTACTCAAGTGAGAGGACAGTTGGAAGGATGAGAGACGCCAGGCTTCCATCGCTGTAAAAAGAGCATAACTTCAGTAGAATCCTTATGAACTTGTGCTTTTTTTGCAGATCGGAGATCGGATGCGGTTGTAACGCTCATCGTTAGCGCGACTCGTTTATTGTCTCCTTGAGCTGGATCCGCAGCCACGGTTGTCAGATGTGATTCAAAATCAGTTAAAGCTTCATACTCGACCCTTTAACAGCTCCTGCCCACACTGCCGTGCTAAGGAAAAACGTCGTATGAACATTCGAATGTTGTCAAATTTCCTCGAATAAAACATGTATTAGTGTGGAAAGTTTTGCATAGTTCTCCTCGAAATTTTCAGATATTTAGATTAAAGCGCGAATAAAATTTTTTGAAAAATGTGTATAAAATATTAACAATTTTCCCGGTAAATTTGACTTTTATTGAAGGAAATATGGCAACATCTGAAGGCTGATACGGCGCTTTTTCTTAGTACGGTAGAATAGAGAGGCTCATGTAGTTTACGTGTACATCGTCATTAAGGTAGCTTCAAAGAGGCCTTTAACGAATGAAGCGGAATAGTCTCATGTTGAATTGTTGACTTCCGTGAGTGGTGCGCCTTCAATTTCGGTATGCGGCAATATGTCCGGCACTCATGCCCGAATAGTTATCTCACGACGCCGTGCACAATCGCGACACGACACTCACGGATTACGGTGGATGATCAGCTAGGTGCGTATTTATGGTCCTTCCTTTAACAGCTCCTTTCCATAGAGGAGCTCATGTGGATTACATCGTGATTAAGGGAGCCTTAAGGAGGCCGTTAACGAATGAAGTTAAATAGTCTCATTTAGTTTTACGTGCGTGGTGCGCCTTCAATTCTGTGGAGAGCAATATGACCAGCATCAATGCCCGAATAGTTATCTCATGAACGCCGTGCAAATTCAATCTGCAAATGGTCCTAAAACACGTGGCACAGGAAATGCATAATTCGTCACCTTCCGGCCAAAGTATGCCTATTTTTTTACTGAGAAATTGTTCAACGAAGCTGCCCGAAAATTTACCGAAAATTAAAATTTACGGAATTTTCTTTGTGCTGCCGATGAAATTCAGTGAAATTTTCGAACAGATTCAACCAACAATTCCTCTGTAAAAAAATAAAATGGCGGTGGAAATTTTGAAACTTTGTACGGCGCTTGTGATACTTAGGCCAGAAGGTGACGATATACTGCTGTCTTGTTGAGAAAGAAATGAATAAAGCCTTTTCATTAAAGTTGTAGCTCAAATTCGTCAATTTTGAATCATCCGAACAGTCTCTGAGAGACTTTTGGATGACGATTGCAAATTTTACGAAGGATGGAGGATTCGTTAAGATGCTGGTGGGTCCATTTTCTCAAAACTTTATTTTATCGCTTACTGCTCTTTTTGGTAACACGGCAGGGAGGTTATTTCACTCACTATCTTTTTTCGTTTGTAACTTTTTGGCTCCGGGGGGCGGACATCTCCAATCCCTGAAAATGTCGCTGGTGCAGTTAAAGTATACATGTAGTCTGATACATGTTCCTCACGTTCATTTCCATGTTAAACGAGATTTATTTTTAACGTATCCGCCCGCCGCGAGCACACGCCGAAGTCGGCTAGAATCTAAGAGAAAAGACCCATTTATCAACTAAATAAGACAGTGGTGGGAGAGGGAAGTTTTTGCTTTGTCTCGAACATTTCTTTATGGTGACGGAGACATCCTGCAAAAACGTACGCGGTGACTCTTAAAGTGTCACGACATTGCCACATCGTGAGCATTATGTTCCATGCTCTAGTTTTCAAGCGATGATTTTCATTTGAAGTCTGGCAACATTGGTCTTCCCTCTCTGGCAACAACACCCTTTAAGCGGCTGGCTTCATTATACCGCTCGGGGAATTTTATTGTTCGTTCATTTCCTTCTTTTTGTGCCCTCTTTCAGTCGACTTTTACGCAAATTTCAGCTTGTACCCCGTTGGTCAATACAGATTCGCATTACTCGTGGCTCAAATCATTATTTAAAGCGACACTTTCAGAAAAAGAAAAGCTAATTTTCCCCCCTGTGTCATTGAAAAGTTATGACAGAGTAACTGAAAAATGAAACAATAGCATTTTAAGCATTATGGTATTTATTTGTATTTATAGCGATTTTGTCATTATCTCATACAAATTTAATTGCGCTACCGCATGTGTTCAACGAGAGTGGCATACATTGTCACCTTCCGGTCTAAAGTATCACAAGCGCCATGAGACGTTTCATAATTTCCGCCACCATTTTATTTTTTTACAGAGAAATCGTTGGTTGAACCTGTTTGAAAATTCCACTCGATTTTATGGGCAGCACAAAAAAAAATTCAGTGAAATTTTCGGACAGCTTTGTCGAACAATTTTTTTGTAAATAAATAAAATGGCTTCGAAAATTTTTAAACGTCGCATGACGCTTAGGATACTTTGTCAGGAAGGTGAAGACATGTGACAGGAAGGAGGGAGATAATACAAAAATCGAGTATAACAAAAATAACATCGAGTATTCTTATCATAAAGTGCCTTACAAACGATAAGATCGTATGCCTTTTTAAAATTCCAATGATAGGAGGTGAAAAGCGAATAAATTGTGAGTTAATTTTTACTTTCGTTTCACGCCTTCCTATCTTCGGCTGTTTGCTCACGTAGCCCTTGAAGCGCCATTAAAAATGATGTAAACAAACACAATATGAAAATAGAGCAACCGAAAGGACTCGCGTTGATGACGGCGCAGAGATACAACTATTCGTGCTTGACGGATGTCCGTGTTGCATCTGCAAAATTGAAGGCGCGATCGCACGAAGCGTGAACTCGAAACTCTCCCTCTATGGTTTTAGAGAGGCGCCGCTCAGATTCGGGAGGGAAGTTTCAAAATGAGGCCCAATTACGTTTTTTCTATCTTCGGCTGTGATGACAGTTGATTATCGTTTTCAATTTGATTATACTCATTCTTTTTTAGGATCTATTCGTAGACTTATTTCGAAAATTCATATGCACCGGTCTCATACGAACCGCGGGGCATATGTTTTTAGCAAGGCTGGGGCATCCAAGATTTAAAAATTCTACAAATAATTACATGATCAGTTTTCGTTTGGAATGTAAATTATGACGGCAAAATCTGCAAACTCACTCTCTAGTACGTGGTATCCGAGTATAAACTTCTCATATCTTTGCGTAGCACCGATCAAAATGTCAATTTCACACAAATAAAATATGTAGCAAAGAGAAGTGGAAAAGAGAACTTAGCGCTATGTTTATAGGGGTACCCTTACACTTTTTTCCCCGCACTGGAAAAAAAAAAAAAAAAAAAAACACATTGGATCTAGAGTCCAGTCACTTGATTCAATCAGATTTAAGCTTAAATCAAAAGGAAATCCGCTCAAATTAAGAGACTTGGTTCTTGATCTAAGCAAAAATCCGATTGAATCAAGAGTATTTTTTCTTGTCAATATTTTTATGAGTCTGGACTCTAGATCCGCAATGTGTTTTTTTCCAGTGCGGGTATTTAGTGCAAAACCTATAAAAAGTCTACACTGTTAGCTGCATCTCTTGCATGCATCAGACCCATTGACCAATTGCTCCGATGAAAAAAAGCTGTGGCGATTCGCGGACTCAGCCGTGAATTGTGGGGGCAAAACCCTTGTGCATCTTGCCGGGAACAATCAGTGCTCGCAGCTCGGAGACGCAGCGCGGGTTCAAACAAACAACTTGTGGAGCGTTGAACGGAAGTAGAGCCCGGGGCAGTGAGCTTTGCCTCGCTTCGGTCGAATTACGTTGTTGCACCTGACAAGATAATGTTTGCTAGCTCGGAAAGCTCTGCTCCTCGCTTTCCGCGCTCCGCCGCGAATGCAACTTTCAACTTTCATCGAGGGGGCAAATACGATCCAATTGCTTCTCTCTATCCGTCACGCGTTCACGTGTGTGAATCGAATCAGAAAAAACAAATTCTAACCAAGAGGATGGAGACAAAAAGACGATGCAGTGACCGCTGCTTTACCGTGTTACCGAAGAGAGCAGTAGGGGCGAAAATGAAGTTTTAAGAAAATTGACCAAGGATAAAGTGGAGCGGAAAATTTGGACTGCGTTGAGCTGAAAGAAACCAAACCACGTCCGTTATTGCCTTTATTTCGTCAATTTATATTTTACATGAAAAGGGTTGTGCTGATTTTTGTGCGAATTTCCGTGAATGGAGTTGTTGCATGTGTGAGGGATTTGCGATTTGACCATTGATTCCTGAAAGCGGCTCATACATACATACCATTGATTCTTATGTAAAAGTTCGCGAGAAACACGATGTTGCCACTAGTTTTCTCTGAAATCAACTCCCAAGCCCAAAAAAAAGCTCTCAAAGTGAGGCCAAAATGGAGGGGATATCCCACCCTACCCTGATGAGAGTCCACGTCTACATCAAGACAAACTCTCCATGCAAAGATAGGGAGCAAGTACATTAGCAGGGTTGCCGTGTTTTCAGTTTTGGAGTCCCCAAATAAAGCGGCAAGCCGAATCGCTTGCAAATTGCCGGCGATTGCTAGTTGCCTGCAATATATAGATTTGTTCTAAAATTCAGAAACTATCGCTATTGATTAGCCGACCATCGAATATTCCACGAACGTACTGAAAATCAACCTTAATAAATTAATACAACTTATTGATTAACTCTTGTCCTCTGAATCGAAATTTGGCTCCGATCACCGAGTTAAAATACAGCTCAACGCCAAAATCCTCCATTTTTGAGCCAAAGAGCTCGTAAATACGGCGCTAGCTCGGATATTAGTTGAGTGCCAACGTAAGTGCCATTTGCCGGATGTTGCTACGACTGGGAAGACGGCGCATACCTGTGGTACACCTTTAATTGAATCTCGTGCGCTGCAGTTTCTCCAACTTTTAAGTGGGAGCCGAGCAGGCCAGACAGAGGCGGGGGTGGTATAACTTTTTGAGAGCTTGGGTCGACCTCATAAATACGTCCGAGGGCCACTCCGCCGCGCTAAGGAAAAACGCCGTACGAATCTTCAGGCGTTGCCAAATTTCCTTCGATAGAACGCTAATTTTCTGGAAAACTTATGAATATTTCGCTCCATTTTTTCAGATAATTTTGTTCGAAATTTCACCTTAAGTTCCTGAAAATTTCAAAGAAAAATATTCATAACTTTCTCCAAAAATAAACATTTTACCGTTGGAAATTTGGCAACTTTCGAATGTTCATACGGCGTTTTTCCTTAGCACGGCAGCACTGTCGTTACGTACTTTCCCGCCAGGTCCGAGGTTGCAATATTGCACATTTTCCGCTTGTTAGTTACGCGTGTATTTGGTGTGTGTATATACCAGAGGGTATTGGGGAAAGTCATTGCATCAGAAAGTAGAAACCCTTCTTGTAACTGAATTAGTTTATTCATGATTGGTTAAAAATCTATGAATTCATTACAAGAAAAATTCTAATTTAAAATGGAGTCGAATGCGCAACCCTCAGACTTTGTGGAAAACCGTTTAGCACCACGAGCTGATCCAGAGCACATACCCACGCGGCGGCGGAGAAGGGATTGAGGGTGTAAATTTAAAATGGCTTGAGGGAGAAGGGACTTGATCGCATTGCAACGTTTTAAGGTTTCCTGTGACAACTTTTGTAATTCTAATTAACGGGTGTATTCACATTGATTATCTCAGCGAATATTCGGAAAATTTGTAAATTACGAAAATTCACGATAAAGTTTAAAAAAATGTGCAACTGTTGCAAACTTTGCAATTTTGTAATGCAATCAACTCCCTCCAACTTTTACTCCCTCATAGGCTAAATATACTTGAGGATATGTGAAGTGTGTACGCAGGCGTTGCATTTAAAAGTCAACATGAGTATATTTTAGTCTACGATAGCCAGACTAATAAAGACTACTTATTCCAAATATTGGCTTTAAGATTTTTAAGTTGTTAATCTGCAAGTGGAGATATTGCAACGCTGTGATGTTCTCACTGTGGTAGTTACCCCAGAAATGCCACTTTACAAGGCAACAAATAAATTGATGATTCTCGTGGATTTGTTTGTTGCAGAAGCGTTAAAAATGGAAGGAGTTGCAGTGAAGTTGCGGTAGCCGTCAAGATGTATCAACTGACAGAAATACTAATAGTACTCCTTATCGTCAACGGTAAGTTCTCAATAATTATCTCCTAAGTTACTATCATTAATATTTTACTTGAGTAAACCTTAATTTTCTTAAGTTTTTCAAAGGAAGACTTCAATTTTCAATCGAAGTACATACAGTTTCAATTACCACAGAATAAACGTAAATCGCGAATAATCCGAAAATAAGCTATTTGGCCAGGAAGAGTGATCCGAGAGCCTTATTTCAAAACGCTCCATTACAACACTTATCAGATATCAGTAAAAAATGAAATCATAAGTATATATAAAGTCGCTCTACAACGCACTCTGGCGTCCTGCGACCCCCAAACACCACATATGCCTGTCTTCCCAGAGGTTATCGGGCAACTGACACCGCAACATCTCTTCGTCAACGCCCTGCCGCACCTCTTTACGGGATGTCCCCAAAAGTCAAGAAAAATAGAAAAAGTAAAGAAATCATCAGCGAAATATTAATAAATTTCACCCCACAGGAAGATACTTTGATTAAAAAAAAAATTATCCTGCCACAAATTTTAGTGATTTTATTACAGAAAAAGCCACAAAAAATTGTGGATGACCCGAAATGCGGGTAGTTGAGACTCAACTGTATCACTTATTGTTATCCCAGAATTTAAATTACAACAGCTCATTATGGTCCAACAATTTGAAACGTGTTGCTCGCGTACCCTTGAAGCACCACTACAAGTAAGACAAACGGAGCCAGCACAATACTGAAATAGAGCAAGGGAGAGGACGCGTGTTGATGACGGCGCAGACATACAACTATTCGCTCTTGGTGGATGTCCGTGTAGTATCTGTAAAATTGAAGGCGCGATGGCGCGAGATGACAAAATTGGGCAACTTGTCAAGCATAAAGTTTGTCAAATGATGAATAAGTTAGGTGTGCTAAAGCGATTGTCCTTGCCTTATCCTTTTTGTCATCTTTTGTCTATAGCTTTGTCGAACTATTTCAGCAATCAGCCCGTAGTATGGCAATTTTAGTATGGAAATTATCAGTCATTGCTATTCCAGAATATAATTACAACAGCTCAATCCGGTTCAACAATCTGAACTGTTTCGCTGACGTAGCCCTTGAAGCACCAGTACAAATAAGACAAACGGAACCAGTACAATATTGAAATAGAGCAAGGGAAAGGACGCGTGTTGATGACGGCGCAGAGATACAACTATTCGTACTTGATGGATGTCCGTGTAGTATCTGTAAAATTGAAGGCGCGATGGCGCGAGATGTGAACTTGAGGTGCTTTGTTCTATGCTGAGCAAGGTGTCGTTTCGATTCGGGAGGTTGTAATAGTAGACGTTTATCTAAAGCTCGTATGCATCGGCTCCATACAATCCGCAAAGCACGTGCTTTTAGCAAGCTTCGTGTCAATTTGACCCGTTATTGGCATCGAAGGGTTAGAAATCCCTGCTTCTATTTCATTTCTTTGAGAGAAGAAATAATCAACTTAATACCTTAAAGTTTTCACTGATTTTTCTTCGCAAAGAGACGAACAATTTTAGCAGTTTTTAAGAACTGCCGCTAGATATTTTTACATTTAAAAAGCAATGACAAGTATGACAAAAGTATGACAGCTCAATCTGGTTCAACAATCTGAAAGGTGTTGCTCGCCTAGCCCTTGAAGCACCACTACAAAGAGGATAAACGGAACCAGCACAATTCTGAAATAGAGCAAGGGAGAGGACGCGTGTCGATAACGGCGCAGAGATACAACTATTCGTACTTGACGGGTGTCCGTGTAGCATCTACAAAATTGAAGGCGCGATGGCGCGAGATGTGAGTTACGTGGTTTGAGAGTTTCGTCGTCGATTCTCTGCTGCTTTGCTTAACATGAAATGAAATGTAATGGATTCGATCAACATGGATCGATCGACAAATGAAAACAAAGAATCGATCGACAAATGTAAAACAAGAATCGATCGACAAACTATTATGAAACCCGTGTTGAATCAAGCTATATGAATCGATCGAAAAGTTAAAACGTGAACCAATTGACGTGATTCGATCGATTCACTTTGTCAGCCAATTCACCAATCTGTCGACCGCATCACGAGATTGTAGATAGATTCACGGGTTTGTCGATCGATTCACGCGGGTGTCGATCGAATCACGTTAATCTGTTCACGTTTTAACTTTTCGATAGATTCATGACGATCGAATCGATAAAGGTTTTTTAATAATTATTCGACCGATTCACGTTTTCATTATTTAATCAATTCATGTCGATCAAATTCAAACCCTCCAAATGAGGAATAGTAAAAATCGTTAATTTTTAACCAATTGAACAAAGTCCGAGAGTCTTTTGATTGATTATTGACAATCTCACGAGAAACTAAAGATTTGATAAATGCAATTTTCTGCTCCAACCTTATTTATTGATGCCGTGCTACGGAGGAGAGCCGTGAGTGCATTTCTATTTGAGCCACGTTTTAACACATGCTCTTATGACTCTCGAGGATCATTCCAGACTCCACTTACGGCTTTTTTCGGTAAAACGGCAGATCCCTGCGTCTCAAAACTTAATTATGCATTTACCACTTTTCTCCGTAATGGCCGAGTAGAGGAATAGTTAGAGTACCTGTACAGCGAGAGTATGGACAGCTCGCTTTATGAAGAGCTTTAGGGCCCAAAAGGGCAGCCGGCCTTCTATCACACAAAATTTCACTGCCAATCTTCAAATTCCAATCCACACTAAGATGGCCAAGAGCCGAGAAATGTTCATAAATGAGCGTTCTTCCGGAAAAATGAGTAAGTTTCTGCAAAACCTAAGTCAAATACGCGCATTACAAGTGCTGAGTCGTAACAATAGATCGTATTAGATGGATCGAACAGGTGAGACTGTATCGATATCGATTGGTTCAACATGTAAACATATAGCCTCAAAAGTCAATTTAGAAATCCGAGGGAACGGGTCTTTTGAGATATATTTTTTATTCTTTCGAGCACCAAATGGCAATGAAAAGTGTTAATTGTTAGGAATTTTCTCATTTTCAGCTTTTTCAACTTAAATCTTAAGTTTTTTTTCGAGGTTATGTTCTATTGTTTTGAACCAAACGATACACCGAACCACCATCGAATACGATCTATTGTAATATAAATCGCTCTGAATAATTTGAATTCATAGGTTGGCTGCCCTTTTGGGCCCTAACTTTATTCACAGAGCCATCGGTGAAGGCCTGATAGATTTTCGGAGTTTCACTTCCGCTTATATTCTCGCTGTGCAGGTGTAGAGTACCTATATTGAGAGAGTATGGCCACTGGGGTTACCACCTCTGATTGGCTAAGCCATCTTAGGCTAAATGGAGCCCTTAGGACCTAAAAATGGCGGACGCTATAAATTAATGTAATGCAAAATGACTCAAAATGTAGTTTTCTTTGCTTATCGTAACGAGAAATTTACTCAAATGTAAATTACTCAAATTTACTATTGCGACATCTTTACATATTTTTAAGGCTAATCGTGTGCAATTTTTGAGAAAAATTACCTTAGATGTAGTAAGGTTGGCAGCAAGTGCGGTCGGTGATAACCGTCAAAAGTTGGCAATGACCCCCCTCCCATCCACAAAAACCAAAACAAAGCACCGCCATTTTTGGGTCCTAAGCCTCTCCATGGGGCCCAGTGGCCATACTCTCTCAATATAGGTACTCTATGCAGGTGCACTAGGAATAGTGAGAAATTTTCTGGCGTCCAAAGCGAGAGTCGGCACCACGGTGAAAGAGGAGTCTCATCTGAAATTCGTCGAATACGCCTGTCATTCCGCTGATGCAAAAATAATGCTTGGTCCCTTGGAAGCCGAGGAGTATCCGCGCCTCTTGCGATCCGCCTTATTTTCTTTTGTGTCCCTCGCAGTTGCTAAGTTGTCACGACGAGCCGGTTCACAGGCTTCAAAGGCTCCAAATGCAGCCGTCTTCATTAAGCGGAACTTTGAAAAAACCGAAATTCCACTTGATGAAAAATGAAGTATGGGGGAGAATTAAAAGGTTTCTTAATTCCCTTTCTTGTGAAGGGTTTGGAAATTCATCCCTTTTCTTCGATCGTCAACAATGGCGGGTCCATAGGCGCATAGGGGGCGGTCACTATCCTCCCTTCATCCTTTACCCGTTTATCAGAAAAGTAGAAAAAGGGAGGTGGGAGGCTGGGAACCTGTTAGAAAACCTTCTTTTGTGAGGTTAAAAACTGGGCTTACTTTCATCCTTTGAAATGGGTTGTCGGAATTTTCTCTTAACCATCTATGCCATGGATTAATCTTGGATTTCATATTCTGGGGGACACTAATTGATTTTGCAGCTTGCATAAAAATGATAGTGTACCAATTTTTGGGAATCAGTTATTCAAAGAAAGGAAAACCGATGAAAGTCTACAAAATCATGCCACAGAGGAAATATTAAATGTTTAAAAACCGAAAAAAATACGTCGTTACGAATTCGTAACGCTATGCCATGAAGGGTTAAAAAACGTCTTGGTTGAAAATGTTTCTTGACGAGAAAGAGAGCAGTAATATTTTAGCGGAAAAATTCAAGCATCGTTTGACACAATCTTTATATCGAATCTTACAAAAAAATCAATGTTCGAAGAAAATTTTTATAGGAACAACTATAGAAAAAATAACAAACGAAGCAAAATCCAACACTGGCATCGACGGTCTAAATTGTTGTACCGATCAATCGTATATTTGGACGTCCTTTACTAAAACAGAGAGTACTTTTACTTTAATCTTGGCCCTGAAACCCATAAGAATATATGCTTGACAGGGCTCGTGTCACATTGGAGATGCTGCATTTCGATTTAAATACACCCAATTCAGAAAGTGCCTCATGTCAATTAAGCGCATACAAAATGCATTTTTATGCAAAAAGAATCGACAGCAGATTGGCATCTTTTAAGTAAATGCGCCTGAAGCTTGGTTTGAATGAATTGGAAAAATATTGAAGGAGAGAATGGAAATGACACGAAAAACGAGCGATAAAAGTGGGGGAGAAAAATAAGGAGAATAGGATGGAGGATGAAGAGGAGACAGTCTCAGTACGCACAAACTTCAATATAGACTTTATAAAAATCTCGCTGAAGTTCAGCTAGATTTAGAGGTTTGAAGAATGTTTTCTTTAAGGTTTTAAAATAAAAATCGTAAAAATTACTTTAAGAACAAATCAATCAATCGCAGACTTTGCTAAGCAGAAAATTGTCTCTGATTCGTAAATATCTTTGTTTAGCAAAAGAAGTGCTGAATGAAAGAAAACTTTCCCGCAGTATGTGAACAGTTAATTTCGGCGGAAAGAGAGGGGCGGGCATAATAACTCCAGATCCATTTCGGTAGAATATTAGGCCCGTTGAGGCGTATGACGCTAGGTTTGGCGCAAAGAGTACATTAATTTCCTATCAGACATGAATTTTTTAACTGATTTGACAATTGTGCTCGACCCAGGCTCGGTATATACAGATGAGCTTGGGCGCTTTGAAGCATCTATGGAGGGGGGGGGGGGGTCTCGGCCGTTGTCGCATGCGGCTTTAAAAGCCGACAGTGGATTGAATTTCAATATTTTTGGATTTAGAAAATGCTCTAAATGAGCTCAGCATATACACGGTATACGAGCCGTGCATGTGACCAATGTCCAGTACAGAATATCTGTATATGCATGGGTAAAAATTGGAGAGATTCTAGCAAACAAGCCATATCCATGAGGGGGCATTTTAAACAGCTTAAAATTAAATTTAATTGTATATAAGCAGTGTATACAAGAAGTCTGTACAGATGCCTCTGAGTAATGAAATATCAAATCGGAACCTCTGTTGTTTCCTCATGCATATAGATCGTTCTCTCTTTGATATTATAGCAGATTTGACCGCACTGCTAACTTGAGTTCGAGCAAGAATCGCAATAAGCAAAAAAATATCTCAGCAGAAGGATCATAAACACCTAAGTGGCAGTAGAATTCAATGGAGCCTCTCGGGCAGGGTGGCAAAATTTAATGAAAAATAAAATCTTGAAATTTCACGTGAAATATCTCATGGAATTTCAGAAAAATACCAGTTCCTCTTCATGTTTTGCAAAATGTAAAAATTGTGACTTTCTTCTATTTTTGGGTATTTGAGTGCGGGTTGCATAGTTTAGCCCCTGAAAAGTATGAAATATTTCACAGCCACGTGAAATTTCATGAAATATTTCACTGAAATTTCCAATCTTGCATTTCGTTTTTACGTTTCATGTCACGCTGCGCTCTGTTCTCGGGGGCCTCCGTGCCTCCCCGGTGAAATTTTGACAAATTATGTCGGCTCAGGAGCAGTTTTGAGCGATTCTGAGCGACGTATTGATTGAATCACAATTCTGAAGATGAAAGATATGTCACGCACATACTTCGCAAACTTTCTCACATTTCTTGGAGAGGCCAAGTAGACTGCTGAGCAGGAGCAGCCTCCCCCCCTCCCCCGGTATCCTCCTCGTTCCACCCCTAGCTGCGATCGAGACCGATGCTCAAAAGCCCTCAAGTACATTTGGACGTATTTCTGCCAAACGGAACTATGTGCACTAAAACATGAACCCTGAGACCCATAAGAATATTGCATAACAGGGCTCACGTCATAATGCACATAGTTCCGTTTGATAGAAATACGCCCATTTAAATGTCTAAGAGTGCGTTTGCTACCTTCTTTTAACAGCCCCTCAGTAGGGCGTCATTATCTGGTCCGGAAGTGGCTGTCGCCACTCTCTCTTTTCGTGCCATAGTATCTGGGTTTATTTTGCGAGGGAAGCTCAATACTCTTAAAGGATGCCTCTTATCCTTAATATGTTGGAGCAAATTCAATTTCGTATGATACTGCGCAACATCTCTGTTGCGAAATAGTTGCTTGAAGCGCCGCGCCGCGGCACGCTGCGGGGTGGCGGCTGGCCGTCGGCAGGCAACGCGCATTAGCGCCTACAAACCTAACTGGGATACTTCACGCATTGCGCAGCGCGTGATGTAGCGCCTACAAACCTAACTGGGATACCTCACGCATTGCGCAGTGTGTGAAGTATCCCTGTTAGGTTTGTAGGCGCCAGTGCGTGTATCGCGCTGGCAGCACGCCGCCGCTGTGTGTTCGGCTCTAATATTTAAACTCACGGAGTCAGCGTTTTTCAACTCATGCTTTTGAAATGTTTGCACACTCTCCATGGATTATTCTTATTTAAATTAGAGGGAAAGAATATGTATTAAAGGTGAATAAAATGTGTTGTTTGTAAATATTAAGGTGGTTCCGTGTCAAATTTGATTATTCCCACAGCACTTTCATTTATTCTTCATATTTTGTGCTTTTTCTGGTGTACGCGGAGGCAAATTCTCAAAATTGGACGTATTTGACTCTAAAAGATCGATCTATGAATAGATTAAAATCAAAGATTGCTTGCTTCTTGATTTTTCCTCTCTTTTATACTTTTTGTATAGTTTTTTCAACCCAACTGCGGCTCATTGAGATATCGATGTTGAAACGAAAATTGAGCCCTAAACTTAAAAATTATTCATTTTCTCCTTGTACTGGGAGAATAGCGCGGATCGCTTGCCGGACAGCGGCTCAGCGAGGAGGAAATGTTGTGACGTCATAGGTTAGATTTTGCTCTTGTTTCCCGTGTGAACCGCGGCCAGCCCTAGATTGATCAGCACTTTTCGTGAGATGCTATTGGCGTAAAAGGGCAGGACGCGCGGGACGTAGGAAGCGGCGGTGCACGTGACGTGCGTTTTCAGGAAAATTTCTAAAGTCAGTCGCTCATGTTCGCCGGGATGGGAAATGTCGCGATTCCGTGTAATGTCCAGGTGCACGTAAAATTCCATCCCTGAGTCCTCAAAGTGTTTTTCGGCGGTGTCGAATCAACCTCCGTAGACCTCTGGAATAGAGGATCAGCACATTAGAGTCGCCCGACCGTTGCCCCCGCCAAGTCACTGAGTGCGGTTCAACCCTTCCGTCAACGTTTTGAGTGAAAATTCGTCAGCAGCCTCCGCGAGACCCCCGGCATAGAGGATCAGCACATTAGAGTCGTCCGACCGTTGCCCCCGCCAAGTCCTGGTGTGCTAGCTGTAGTTTTTGTCTATTTTTGAGTTTCGGTTGTTTTGGAGAGTTTTTGGAAGTTTGGAAGATTTTGAAGAAGATTTAGTTGTGTTTTTCGGTTTCGTTGTTCTGAAATTTGATTCGTGTATTCTGTCTATGATTATTAAATCAATCAATCATTCATTTAATCAATCAATTGTTGTCTTGTCATCATTCAACCATGTGAGCTATCCGTGGCTCCTAAAATTCGCGGATTGGTGGAGACCTCGCCTTTTAGGCGCCCCCGAAACATTCACGCTCTTTACGCCCCCAGAGCGAGCCCGTGTCAAGTGCGTTGCCGGGCGAGTTTTAGCCCCTTTCAATGTCATCGATTAGAAAAGCTCTTACAAATATTTGCTACGTTATAGAAATGTAAATGTTTTTAAAATGAAGTAATATTTTCAATGTAAAAAAAAAATCAAAAATCCGCTCTTCCGGATGTTTTACTCCCACTTCTGTAACAGTCGCAAGGTCAGAAAGACTAAAATATTTGAACGTCATCTGGAGCACATTAAGCAACAAGGAGCCACCTCATTCTGGCTCATTTTAGAAACAACACATATCCTATTGGTTTGCCTATGCTGCTGTACTAAGGAAGAACGCCATATGAACATTCGAGAGTTGCCAATTTTCCCTTGATAAAACATGTATTTTTGACGACATTCATTCATATTTTTCCTTGTAATTTTCAGATATTTTAGATTAAATTGCGTACAAAATTGTCTGAAAATTTTGGAAAATAATATTCGCAATTTTCCCAGTAAATTTGGGTTTTATTGGAGGAAACTTGGCAACGTCTGAAGGCTTATATGGCGTTCTTGCTTAGTACGGCACTATGCAGATTCGTGCTTTTACGGAAGAGCCAGAGATAAAGGTTCATTATTGCAAAATATAATCCACTTTGCGATAAGTATAATGAAAACAAGGATCAGAGTGAGATATCCTAACAGTTATTCTAGTGTTTTCACAAAACGTCGTTTCTCTTACGAGAAGACGTAACTACATTCCAATTTTGCCAAATTTTTCCTCAAAAATTGCACTTTTACCGGGAGAATCTCGGGCATTTTTCACTGAAAATTTCCTATAATCTTTCTTCCGACCTCATAGAAATCAGAAAAATTTTGAGAAAAAATCAAGCAGGTATATCGTTGTAAAAAATTGTATTATTTAAGTCAATTTTGCGACCTTGGGATAGAGTTGCGTCCTTTTGCCTGGGGAACGATGGTGTGCAACTTCCAAGTCGGTTTAAACATGAAACAATTGAGTCACATAGCTGTAAAAAATCGTCGATCTGTGAAAAAAGGACATTTTTTATAACCGAGCCTGAATTACGACATTTTGAAGTTCATCAGAAGGGAACCAACCCATATTAAGTTGAAACTGAGAAGAGGTTTGAAGTTGTATTCCTGCGTAAGGCTCAGTGTAAGAAGTAAACTTTAACCCTTCTTTTTACAAAAAAAATTTCTGCATTTAGACTTTCACTTTTTGACAGGAGAAAATTTACGGCTAGTGAAACTAAAAAACATCCTTAACTAAATTTTTTGAAAATTTGGGTTGGTTCACCGGAAAAAAAACACATTAGATCTAGAGTCCAGACTCTTAAAAACATCGACAAGAAAAAGTACTCTTGATTCAGTCAGAATCTAGCTTAAATCAAGAACCAAGCCTCTTAATTTAAGCGGATTTCGTTTTGATTCAAGCAAAAATCCGATTGAATCAAGAGTATTTTTTCTTGTCAATGTTTTCAAGAGTCTGGACTCTAGATCCAATGTGTTTTTTTTTTCAGTGTTCTTTTCTGATAGACTAGATCCATATGACACCGTTGTACTGCCATTAAATCGAAATTTAAACAACCCTCGGCTGACATAATGAAAAGGAGAAAGAATGCGTAGAATTTTTACTAGAGTATAGCTCAGTGAAATGTTTATTCATTTTATCAATAGCATCGATAAGGACAATGAATGGGGAACTTGTAAAAAGGCAGGATGAAAAAAGTCTATATCTCAGGTCAGGATTAACTGCAGTCCTTCTCTCATAGGAATCAGCCGCCGAGAAACGCCATAAAGAGGACATAATACAAGCTCTGATTCATCCGAATGCGGTCTGTTGTGCGCAGAATGAGGCGACGCGACGTCCTCGTTATTTCAGGGTATTTGGAGATGCACCATCACTCCTTCCGGCGAGCCCATAAAACAGGCCGGGGATCGTTAAAATATTCCGTGTGAGCTCGCAGCCTGTCTCGGGCCTGAGCCTAATTGAATTTCGCGGGAAATCGTTATGCCGCCTTTTAGGGCCGCCGTGGATTTACCCTTGCAAAAATTTCATATACCTACGGGCTTAGAGTACCACTATAATTGGTAGCCATTCCGTGCCAACTCGTCCGTTCCAAACGCTACATCCTGTCATCACGCACCTGATCCTTTGTTATATGTTCAGAGATGGTCCACTGAGAAAGGTCTACAACTTCCTGTTATACTCTCCTTTTTAAATGTAAAACTACTAACGGCAGCTCTTGAAAACTGACAAGATTTCCCGTCTCTCCGAGAAGAAAAATCTGTGGAAACTTCCAATGAAAAAGAAGATTGGTAGAATTTACCATTCCTCCCTGCTGTATTTTACACAGCGTGAATTCAAAGTCGATTCTGCCAGAGGAATGGTAACCTGTACCAGTATATAGTAACGTTTACCTTTTTTCTGGCAGAATTGACTCTGAATCGACGCCGTGTGAGACACAGCGTGAAGAAATGGTAAATTCTACCAATCTTTTTTGTTTTCAGTGTCGAGGAATTAAGTTTAATTTATCTCCTCTTAAAGAAATAAAATATGAGCTGGGATTTTTAACCCTTAGATTCCACGCCGAGTCAAATTGACATGGAACTTGCTAGATATACGCCTACTAATACAACCTCCCGTGTCTGAGTGACACCTCATTCACTAACAGCATAGAGCGAAGCACTCCGAGTTCACATCGCTCGCCATCACGCCTTCAATTTAGCAGATGCTACAAGGACATCCATCAAGTACGAATAATTGTATCTCTGGGCCGTCACCAACGCGGATCGTTTCCCTTGCTCTAGTTCAATATTGCGCTGGTTCCGTTTGTCTTATTTGTAGTGGTGCTTCCACGGCTGCGTGAACAACACGTTTCTGATTGTTGAACCAGATTGAGCTGTTGTAATTTACATTCTGGAATAACAATAAGTGATAATTACCGTACTAGAATTACCATACTGCGGGCTGATTGTTGAAGTAGATCGACAAAGCTACAGACAAAGATGACAAAAAGGATATGGCAAGGGCAATCGGTTCAGCACATCTAACTCATTCATGATTTGACTAACTTTATGCTTGACCAGTCACCCATCAACCATCATTTTTATTTTCCTCCTCTTCTGAAACCGATTTAGTGGCTACGCCATGGTTCTATTATAAACAAACACACAACCTTGTCTCTGATTCGCGCCCTTCGTGCCATGGTATAATGTGTCTAAATGTTGCTTGCAATCGAAATTTCTCATGCTTAATGAGTCATTAATTTATTCATGACCTGTCAATGACTAAATTGTAATGAATTAACAAAATTAACTCACAAAGAATTCGTGCATGAGGTTATGTAATTTGTTTCGGTTCGAACCACAGAGTTCGATATTATATCGAATGACGTGCACTGAAAAAAAATTTTCGGCGTTTTTACCAAGGTCCGTTGGTACCTTTACCATCTCACTTTTTTTTACCAATGATTGGTAATTTTACCAAGACAGACTGGTAAGCTTACCTAAAAACCGGTATTTTTACTGTTTTTTTTTCAGGTAAGAATACCACTTTTATTGGTAATCAATTCCCGGTAACTTTGCCATTTTATCTCGGTAATTCTACCGCAGTCGATAAAAAATATTGACGTTTTTACCAAGGTCCAGTAAAATAACCGAGAAAGTTCAATAATTTTACCGAGGTTTCTCGGTAAAATCACCAATTCCATAAATGGTAATTTTACCAAGAAAAAACTGGGATCAAATAGAACCCTGAATTCTTGGTAATTTTACCCTTTTCTTAGTAAATACACCGAAATTTTTTTTTCAGTGTGGTCATTGAATCCGTTTATCACATTGTTTAGATTGTTGAATGCGGGGTCGCTATGATGCATTGTCCTTGGTGCCATCATATTTTCAGTATCGTTGGTTCGATGAGGCTCCGAGGAGCTTGATATTTCCCCGGCCCGTTTTGAGATTTGTCAACTGCGGTTCATCCCGATGATAATCGATCCCAACACCTGTTGCTGATTGACGCCTCTCAATTTTGCCGCGCTTGGGTTCTTGTTGCGCGTCCTCGATATCCGAGCAATAATGCCTTCGTCGTACACTCGCTACAAATATTGCAAAACAGCCCGCGTTTGGGAATATCAAGCTTTAATTCTATTCTCGTAGCGGTATTTTTTCATATCGGCGCAGCGAGTTTATTCCACTCGTTTAATGCGGAACTGAATGAGCTTAGCCACTCCCCACACCCAAGTAGCATTTTTCAACGGAAAAATCGCGATTTGTTGCGATTTTGTCGGCGATAAAATCGCTAAGATCATCAACATCTGAGCGATTATCCTCGATCATGTTATGATAAAAATCTATCCCGATATAATCGCAAAAAAAATCCTGACATATGGCGATTTAATCTCGATTATATCAACGGAAATTGATCGCGATTTTATAGAACAAAAAATTGCGATGCATAGCGATTTAAGCGCCATAAATCGCAATTTTTTATTCAATAGTATTGCGATAAATTGCCACGATATAATCGCCATTTATCGCGATCACTGCTGCTTGGGCACTCTTGGATATCATATTTTCCCTGGCAAATGTGTCATTAGATATGTTGTTTTTCATTTTATGTACACCAGTGCACCTCGCTCTCGCAGCGTGATCAATTGAGGGGCTTGGAGAGCGGGGCGCATAAGTGCAGATTTTGAAAAAAATTGAGTTATTAATGATGTCAAGTAAAGCTAGTCTTAGTGCACATTCTGTGAAAAAGGAGCTCCTAAATTCCAATTCTTAAGCATAAAATAGTCAGTTTGAACTTTCTTCCGCAGATCGGTTGCTTTTCGCCTTAAGGATCCACGTACTTCCGAAACTTCAGGCACGTATTTCACGAAATAGCAAAAACTGCACTTATGCGCGTTGTCTTCAAAGCACCTCAACTAGTGAGTTGAACGTCGAATTAATTGATCACATAAATACCAGTATTTAACGTCATTTATCTCAAACAATAGAGGACTTTCAGCACTTTTTCAAAATTTCCGCCGCCATTTTATTTTTTACGGAGAAATTTGTCAACGAAGCTGTTCAAAAATTTCACTGAATTTTCTTTGTGCTGCCGATAAAATTCAGTGAAATTTTCAAACAGACTCAACCAACAATTCCTTTGATAAAAAATAAAATAGCGGCGGAAATTCTCAGACCTCGCATGACATTCGTGATACTTTGGCCAGAAGGTGACGAATCTATGGCGGAAGTCGCACGCTTATGATTTTGAAAAATCTTTCAGAATTTCAAAGACTGTGCATCATATTCATAGACTGTGCATATGTATCAGATACTGATCTAGCACTTTACTTTTACTTTTTCGAATATCAAGCTTTTAAGCTTATCGCAAGGGCAGTGTATGTGAAAAGTTGTTCAGCCGTATTTTGCATCTATATATAATGATAAATGCTAAAAACGTGAGCCAAAGATGTATACTTTTTTTACAATTTTATAATGCATTGCAGGAACTCCATCCCATCCACAGAGCATTACCTAAAGTACAGTTGGTGGCTACATTGTTAAGTTACATATTAGAAAAAATACACCGTACACTTAAAAAACAAAAGCAATCAGCAGGTGCAGCGAAACAGGCAAATGCAATAGCACCTGAATATAATTGTAAAAAATCATGCATATTTGGCTCACGTTTTCATCATTGAGAAATGAATGTGTATCTGTATAGATTGGTTTTCAAATTAAAGGATCATCAGGCGCCGTAATTATAAGGTTTCAGAGAGAGGGAGAGGGAGAGAGAGGGGGAGAGAGGGAGAGATGGAGGGGGAGAGAGGGGGGGAGAGAGGGAGAGATGAAGTAGCTATCATTGTCGGGACTTAGCGTCGTCTACGGACCGCACTGTCGGGACTCCCTATCATTGTCGGGACCTCACTCGGGTCCCGACAGTGTTTTCAGGCAAAATCCATGAGTAAAATGTCGAAATACAGGGAAATTACGTATGACGTTGAAGAGTAGCTTCCTCCCATCTCTGAAATTATGTTTACTTTGATCCTAATTTAAACAACTCTCATCAAATTCACAATTTTAAGGGAGTCCCGATAATGATGGTAGCAAGATGATTTTCTCTCCGACTGAAATTGTAATCATTGTCGGAACTTAAAAACGTACTGATTCGAGCGCCATCTACGTAACTAATCAGAACTACTTACAGTGTTGACAAACGTAAAACAAGTTTTGATTATTATAATCAACCATTTGCCCCACGCATTCCTTTCGCGGCTCGCGCCGCGCTATTCTTTTGTCTGTCCGGTCGAGCTGCGGCTTCCTTTGTTTCTTCCACACAATATCCCTGATGCTATGGGCCTTTACCTAAATTTATCATGAATGGATTCTCATGCGCGGATCTTTTAAAAATGTCTTTGACGGAGTTCACTGCCCTACAACCAAGACCTTGGATTCCTTTAACAGCGACTCATGCTGTAGCATCGGCACCGCGTAGCAGCGTTTTCGAGCAAGTGGGGGGTGTGCGATCGTCTATAACTCAAAGGGTGCAAAACCCACAATTTTTCAAAGAACCCGAAAAATTTCAAAAATAAAATTCCGTTAAAATGAACATTGCTGCATGTCTACGAACGCAGAATTTTGATCTGGATTCGGTGCTTTAAGTGATAAAGCTGTTATTTTCATTTACTCCGGAAAAACTAACGCTTTCCTGGACAATATTAAGACTGTAAAACTGGACAGTATACTAAGTAATTCATGTGATATGCCTATGAATGCCTCATTTTATTCCATTCATTTCAGGGGGTCTAGACAGTAAAGTGTACGTATCGGCCGTTAATTGAGAAGTCGATCAATTTTTGGAAAAGAGGGAGGGGGATTGCCCCGCGATTCCTGTGTAACATTAATACCACCAATTTCACCGTAATTGCAAGATTTTTATAAACAATCGTTGGCATACGTTTTTTCAGTACCTAAGTGTCGAGACGGTAATTTCTAGGTTCAGTGGCGTCATTGACGACGTTGCCATTTTCACCAACTCGGTAAACATACAGTAAACATACTCATTCCCGGGACCCTTTGCTTTTCCTTAATTATCCTTTACTTTTTGCTGTTATGTAAATAGGCAATTTTACGAAATAGCTAAAAAAAGGTAAACGCTTAAATCTGATAACGTCGATCCGAGTTATACGATTAGCTAGCTATCCATAGAGTGGTATGATGCCTGTTTTCAAATTTCTTTGCTGATTTCTCAACCTGATTTTTACCCCAAGTTTTACCCGTGACATCGGCCTTCTGACGTAAGGGCGTACCTCAATTTCCACTTAACCCTGCTTTACATGTAAACCCATGCTTTTTGGGACTCATTCGTGAATCGAGATACGCCCTCACGCCAAAGGAGCAACGATGAGTTTCAAACTAGAAAGTATTATGTACCTACATTTTGTGCGTAAATCTTGTAAAATCTAATCGAAATCTTTAACGTGATTTGGTGTATGTATATTTTCTTCCATTCTATGAGATTACTTCCTTCTCAGGAGCTTCTCCAAGACTTATGCTTCATTCACAACTGAATCCTTTCCCTAAAATGCCGAACTGAATACCCATAGTGTGATCACGATACACTTATTTAATTTACGATTTTATATGATCATTATTTATACAGTTATTACTTTGACGTGCTGCACGTTTCTTTTTGATAATTGCACCGAATGATTTGCATGTCAATGAAAGCTCAGTCAAAATCCCAATTTTAATTCGATTTTTTCTTCTTCCCGTTATCGATTTTAACTATTCGCCTTCATCCAGCATTCTTGCAAACGATCATGATTCTGAACTTACATAAATAAATTTGTTTTTTAAGATTAGTACAATAAAAATATTTGCAAGAATTAAAGAAAGAAAACTTGATTGAGTTTTCGCCTCCATTAATCAATATGTTTGCCTAAATATGAGGCAATGCCAATTGGCCACGTGTCTCCTACTTTCCACCTTAAGCATACTAAGGCCTTTGGAAGAAAACACTATATGAGGCAGTGGACGGCACGACGATGCGACGCGACATGGCGTTCCTCCTCCCTGATATGATCACAAGAAATCACGTCGGAGGAATCGCAACTGAATGCAAGTCATTGAGGATAGGCGTTCAATGACGTACAGTCAGGCCAATGCCTTTGACTGGCCCCAGTCAGGTGACCTAAAATATTTGCGGATGGAACCAAGGAACTGGCTGTTCCTCAGGTAGTAAAAAGAAAAGGAAATCTTGAATAGGCGAGGGCGAGGGCGAGGGGCCGAGGGGTCACTGCGCTGCACCGAGCGCCGCGCCGCACAGTGCAGTGTCCCATGGACAAAAATCGAAAATTCGACTTTGTCGGATAATAAAAATGACCGCTGGATTGAAGAAATGGATGGATGGGAAGAAAAAATTCGTAGTTTCTTGACACGAAAACGCTACTGGAGTGGAGGGAGGGGGAGGGGAAATCACGGAACCTGCGCGGATGCACAATTAGCAGAGATCCAGCAGCGGGCATCATATGTTATGACGGGTGATAACTGAAATTACTCTACTCAGAACGGAAAAAGGTAGAATGTTTAGGTATAAGGTATGTTTGTCGATACAAAAACTATGTTGATCATTTTAAATTCTTAAATTAAGGGCCTCTCAGTCCGGTCTTCCGTTGATGATGCCAAAAATTCGATTTATTCTATATACGCATCTTCAAATGTAGATTAAAAAAATATATCAAAATATATCAACGCAATTTTTTGATATGTTGTTCAGAATACCTTCCAGATTCAGAATATGTTTAGTTTTTAGCCCTAAAGACCCCTAAATCGACGGAATCGTCATTTTTGTGACCTCAAGTCAGGGCTTAGGCGCGCACTGCGCGGCATATTGGCTTGTTTTTATAACAGCCATACGGGAAACCAAACAGAGCCAGTGTGCATGCATGAGTTCAGCCGTGTTTTTTGATAAGTTGTTAGAATGATGTTTCAAATCCATTATCTATTTGATTTCTACTCAATTGGACCTCAAATTTAACGACAATTATGGTGTCCGTCCTTTCATGTCAGAAATCAACTACGTGATCGATAAATGAGATGTGATGATATCTTTAAACAGAGATTAAAAAAATATATCAAAATATATCAACGCAATTTTTTGATATGTTGTTCAGAATACCCTCCAGATTCAGAATATGTTTAGTTTTTAGCCCCAAGGTCCCCCAAATTGACGGAATCGTCATTTTTGTGACCTCAAGTCAGGGCTCAGGCGCGCACTGAGCGGCATATTGGCTAATGACCATGTCTTTAAACATAGATTTAAAAAATATATCAAAATATATCAATGCAATTTTTTGATACGTTGTTCAGAATACCCTCCAGATTCAGAATATGTTTAGTTTTAAGCCACAAACTGCCCCAAATCGACGGAATCGTCGGTTTTGTGACCTCGAGTCGAGAATTGGGTATACTCGTTGAACTGCATATTCGCCCCTGTTTAAGGCGAACTTTATGATTCCTTTCCGACGAAGAAAAAAAAAGTTACATACACATGTGGTTATTAGACATTATGTTCATTCTATACAATACTCTAACACATACCCCCCCTCCTCGCCCCGAAAATTCTATCCGTCTTTCAGCATCGTCCTCTAGTTTTTCGGAATAGCCGATTTTCCCTCGGATAATCACAGTTTTTGACCACTTTTTGTTTTTGCGACTTTTTTCTCACACAAAAATTTAAAAAAAAAATATATAATACGTGTTAATCTGGGTAAACGTAACAGGGCCTGTTGTTAACCAGTAATTTCAAATCAAATCATGGGGAATGTGCCATGACCGTCTTTTTCCGACCAGAATCGATCTCTCTATAATTGTTACAGCCCTCCCTCCCCCCTCCAGGTGCTGCTTTAAGAATGTAATCCTATCTAACGATAGACTATATGAATAGGAGGTCTCATGTCAAATTTTCCTTCTCTATGTCCATCCGTCTTTGAGCTACGAGTTCAGTTCCTACCGCCCGAACGCTCACTATTTAGTAACTTTGTGACCGCTCCACCCCTCCCCGCCGCAAGTGTCATTTAAAAAATTTGACATCATCTAACGATGGCCTATATCGGTAGAAGAGGTCGCACCCAAATTTCACTTCTGTATGTGCTACCGACTTCGGACTAAAATGTTTGTCCCTACCGTCCAAACGTACGTCTTCAAATATCACTGCTTCCGCCCCCCTCACCCCGCTACAAGAGTTATGAAAGTTTGACCCCATCCGACAATAGCACATATGTATAAGAGGTCTCATATCAAATTTCACTTTTCTATGTCTTTCTGTCTTTGAGCTATGAGTTCGGTCTCTACCGCCCAAACACTCGCCTTCAAGTATCAGTACTCCCGCCCCCCTCCTCCCGCCCCAAAGTGTCATTAACAAAATTTGACCTCATCTAACGATAGTCTATATGTTCAAGACCTCTCATACCAAATTTCACATCTATATGTGCTTTTGTCTGCGAGCTATGATTTTTGTCCCTACGCGCCATAAGGACACTGCACTGTGCGCCGCCGCGACGTCTTTTGGTCCGGGCTGGTGTTATGCGCTTCGGGCTCACAATCCCTGATCATAGGAACCTAAGAAAGGGAATCATGACACGATTTCGCACGGCTCTCCTGAGAGTCCAGAAAAAATCCATGGTTTTTGAACCATGTTATCAGAGTTCCATGAAGTCATTTTTTGCCCAAAGAGAATGGACTCCTGATCTTCTCTGATATAGCTTGGTTTTTTACCCACGAGGCCATAATTCTCAATTTTTATTAGGTATAGCTTGATTCCATCATTTACACAGAAAATTCAGTTTTTTAGCTCTTTTCAAACGTAAGGCGGGAAAAATCATAAGTGCAGCCATCTCGCGGGCTAGATTCACACTTCCCGGGGATTTACAGTCTTCTGAATACCGAGCTGAAATGTGCTTTTTGCCCATACTGCTCTCTGAAATCCCAAGATTTTCTCCAGAAACCTCTTTTAGTAAGAAAGTCCTGTGAATAAAACCCCCCCCCTCCCCCCACCCATGAAGACGCCGAAGATCATGCCACGACTCTTAGTCCTTAGTCCCAGAACCAGGCATCTCCTTCGATTCCAATTTACAGAAAAAATCATGTTCTGAACGTCAACGGCGTACAGAAACTTTGCAAGCATGTGTTACCATTTTACCTCATTTCAATTCGTAGACACAAATTTAAAAAAAAAAAAATCTGGAAGTTCTTTAAAAACTCAAACGCAGCGTTGTTATTTACACCCACTCCAGAAAAACGAACCCTTTTTCGGAAAATCCTGTGTTAGTATTTTGGACATCCAACAAAACTATTCCTCGTGATATGTCTATTAGTGCATGAATATTTGACGGAAGATGAAGCAAATAGAGGATAAACTTGCCAGCCGAATCAATATCGGTATTTTGCGATCAAAGGGTGTAAAAAAAACCCTACCCTCGGGGGCGAGCGCATTTCGTGGGAAAGGTCGATGTGGCTTCACAGAGATTTTCTGGTATTGAGCAGCTACATGCGATCAAATTTTTCTTGAGGATAGGGATAGCCCCCCCCCCCCCCCCCGGCCCCAGCTAGACATGTGACCGTCATGCCACGCTCTTGACAAGGGAAACTCGGGGAAAATAGATTTTGAGAAAATCAGCCCCTTCTTCTAGATATTGTATGCCGCTGAAGTTCATCAGCGCCTTTTTTAATATAGTCCACGTGGGATGGGTTCTAGTCAGAGACCACAACGCTCATATTCAAGTTGCCTCGGCCTTACGAATGAGGAGGAGACTGCACCGGGAATTACCTCGGTATTGAAATCTGGACGGGGATCGGAACGCGTAGCCCGCTGTTAACCCCGGGGAAAGGCGGGAAAGGATGTGAAACGCATGCGATTAAAATCAGGACCTCGGATCGGTCTCTTTTTCGATGGAAGTGAAATCTTGAGTTAACTATCCACGGCTGGAGCATTTGCTCAAAATTAGTGATTTAGAGTACGTCCGTGAACCTACCTCCCCCCACCTCCCCCAAAAATAAAATTCCCACCATCAAGAAATTACTCACCTTTTGCTCAGGTGGAAAAACAACTTTTTAGCAATTGCTCACCCCCTCCCCAAATTCAATTCGAAATTCCCCATAGACCCCCAAAAAAGCCAGCCCCGACATGGCCCGATCGACTTCAAACCGGTGTCCAAAACTTGCCCTTGAATTGATCAGAATTGCTCGCCAAAAATTGGGAATTGCTCACCCAGCATTTCCTCTCAAAATAAGAGTGCCAAATTCCGTCTGAAAAAATGCTAATGTTTGCCAAATGGCGAAATGCCGCATAAAATTTTCAGGAGTTTTTATTGATGGAATGAAATGTGGAGTAAATTCCACTGCAGCGCCACTTTCATTCAATAAATTTGAGTCGTAAGAATATGGAGTTTGATTTGCTCATATTGCTCGATGTGGAACCTAGAAGATTCTAGACCCCGTCACTTTTTTATGTTAGGGCTGGATTTCGAAGTTTTTTGTCCCTAGACGCAGTCCAATTTGCGGATCCCTCTCTGGGAAGAGGGATGCGTTGGTTTTTACTCTCAGGCGAGGATGGTTAAAATGCCACCGTTAGTAAGTAAAATGCGAATTATGAACCGAGATAAACGCAGTTTGAGAAATTTTTTGGCGGATGTTTAACGGGAACGTATGGGATGAGAGGGGTAGTGGAGGATTTTTTGACGTGTGCTCTTTGGTGGTGAGGACCTCTTGGCGCAAGCCAGTGTGCTTATATGATAAATCAGGCCCTGACTAAAAATCATCCCGGTTATATCGGAGAAATCTAAGCTCTAGAGGACGGAGTGAAATGCACTATGAATTATCCTCTAACATTTGAATAAAGTTTGATATTATTTCGAAGAAGGCCAGAGATATATGAAATATCTCAAAAAATGATTTTTAGTATTTTTCAGGAAACAGGTAAGAACTGAAGAAATTCAAGTTAGCGCCTAAGCGCGCCCCTAGAACTCGTATATCTTTCGCTCCGCAGTCGCAGGAACCTTCCGAAGCGCAGCGTGGCCACATCTCTCTCCGCTTCGTTTACTGCCCATTGAAACTGACGGTAAGATTCACGCGCGACGGCAACGCAAGAAAAATCCGGACGGGAGATCCGGCGCTCCTTGCGCGGGATTTTTAAAAGTCGCAGGTAGCCGGAACCCTTCGAAGCGCAGCGTCGCCACATCTCTCTCCGCTTCGTCCACTGCCTATTGAAACTGACGGTAAAATTCACGCGCTGCGGCAACGCAAGAAAAATCCGGACGGGAGATCCGGCGCTCTTTGCGTGGAATCTTTAAGCAGAGATATTGATCCTGATCATTTATCAGGAGCCTTTTTGAGGAGCGCCGTTGCGTTCAACGGGTTCCAATTCTAAATCAGAATGTTAACTTATTCGGAAAGTCAAATATATAGATACTTGACTTCCATCTCAAAAACAATTACAATTTTCCCACTTGTCTGGGTCAAAACATATCATAAATTTGACAGGACTATATTTTAAGAAATGTTCATAAATGTGTAAATTGTATATGATTTAAAAATCCCCGAAATCTAGTTGAGATTCACCTCACTCGAATGCGCATTCTACACTCCTCCACATTTTAATTACACAATTAAAAATTTTCCCTCACATTTTTCGTTAGGTTTTGATGCTTCATTTAAAAACAGTACCCACACAAATGCTTTCTAAAAATCGCGTAACCGCCCTGATTGAATCCCAAGACATGAACATTTTTTAGAAGAGTCAGTCAAACTGTAGGGTTAAAATCAGTCGCTAGCATTAACTCTTTACACTGTGATCTTATTATTTTGCCTGCCGCTGTCAAAAGTTCACTTTTCAAATCGTCTTCGTTTCCTGAATTCTTTTCTTTATAAAAATCACTTAAAATGTCTTCAGTCTTTTGTTTCAAAAATATTACATTTTCTATGCCCTGAGAAACAGTAAGAACGAGTTAATTATTGAAATGACCGATAAGTTTTCTTTTTAATTATGCTTTGTTGAATACGGCTCCAATTTATGCTTACGTGCAAAATTTCTTCATTTCATTCTGAAGTTACAGGAGAGTGCAAAAATCATGCTCATCACACAGTTTTTCGCAGATTTTAACAACCTCCAAAAATGTCTCATTCTTCTTTGGATCTGCAGTTCGACCTGCCGATGATTGGAACCCTTTGACCTTTTTATTACCTACTTGATGATGTAATAATTAAAACGCTTTGCTTTTTTGTCGGATTATCATGCGAGAAGTTTGAAAATTAACCGTTTAATTTAAAACTTAAAGATGTAGGTGCAATTTTTCCTGTTAAAAAGTTACTGTATCAGATTCGATGATACACATGCATCTGCCGCAAAAAGATCGCTTATAGACGACGATCGACTTGCAATTTCCGTAACCCATTTATCGTTCCGTTCTTTAAAAATATTTTGTAGTGAAGAATCGCGTATGTGTGTAAAAAATGCCTTAGACATGCGTGATTTTTCAATGATGTTAATGAAATTAGGGACTCGTTTCAATAGCCGCATGCATCTTCCGAAATAGTCGATGGAAATATCGAGGTCTATCATTTGGCTTCATTCGGCCTTTTTCAATTTCCACATGCAACAAATTTCCGCAGAAAATCCCTCATTTTCAATCAATATCTGTTTTTTTTTTTTTTTTTTTTTTACTTTTTTGGCAAGATATTCTTCCCAAATGCGTGAAAAATCAGCGACAGCGGCACCCAAGGAGTCTTAAAAAGTAATTTTTAAAAAATTCAACTTAATAGGCTGCCATCTTGAACTTGTGATATACAGGGATCACCAGTTTTCGTCGGGATGTGTCCCTTTTTAAGCTCTTTCTTATGATGTGTTACCCGATGACGGGATGTTCGAAAAAGTTTAATGGGCGGGGGGAGCCAAATTTCTCCTTGCCATTTAAGGGAGGTACCTACCATATTTTTGCCGATCCTTCTGGTCCTTCTGGTAATACGTCACCAATTTGGGGGGGGGGGCGGCTGGTCTGCATTCTTTTGCCTAAGCCAGTATCTATCTTCTATATTATTTTTCAAAGCAAAAATCAACGTCCATGTGCAAGTTTAATTACGCCGACTTTCATGCTTTTCCCCCTAAATAAAAGTTTAGGATGTCTGAATGTCTAAAATACTTTCTAGACTCCCGACACTTTGGTAACATTTTGACTGTGAAGGTGAAAAGTATAACCAACCGGCCTGCTGCCTTAGCAGTTCGGTCTGCGCTTGCGTTTTTGATCATGTATGATGAGCCTCGAATCTCTTTTTGTGTTTTTGCCTCCGTCGCCTTCTAATGCAAGGTCACTCCTTACGGTACACCACACTACAATAAACCAACGTGCCGCGCCTTTTTGTCTCTGACCTCCATTGTGAATAAGGGTTTTTGCATTGTCCACCTTCGAACTGTGAAGAGCCTCTCGCTTCTACTTGCTATACAAACAATAAAGACTTCACGCTAACTCTTGGAAACTCGCGATACCTAGAGCCGTTACTTGTCTGGGTACCTTGGAGTTCATCAATTTATACACGCTAAGCCATTTTCACTGAGTTTGAGACTATTTCATTAGATGTGCTGCGTAAATGTCGGCTGGAATTTCTTTGAGGGGTTGATATTAGCGGCATCTATTTCTGCCTTGATTATCCCTTGTCAGAAGCGTCGCATAAAAGTTGAGTTTCTAGTTTCTACATAATATTGAGATTCTTTATTTCGGTGTAATATTTACCCCATCAAGTGGCGCAACTGAATCTTTGCATAACGACATATCATTTCGGGCTCACCACAATCAATTCGACTTTTGATTTCCCTCATCTCGCGGAGATATATCAGAACTGAGTGGGGATAATTGGTGGTATTCGAGCTAAAAGAAAGTACGTGCAAATTATAAACAACAGAGGGAACTAAGTACTACGAAAACTCTTTGCATATTATGCAGGGTTGCCATAATTTCTTCATGCTCAAATTCTCTGACCTTCCCTAACTTTTCCTGGCCATTTTTGCCATTCTCTGACTCCAAAATTTCCGACTCTCCCTGACATTATTTGAATAAAAATTCCACTTTTATTTTTTTCCTTTAAATTAAAATCACTTCTGCTAAAGCCTAAACAAATTTAATTTCTTGAATTTTTGTTTCAATCTCCGGACTTTTCCTATGGTCGCCGCAAATTCCCTGACTTTCCCCGTTTTCTGGACCGCCGGCAACCCTGAAATGCCCCTTTGATTACCCTTTTGATTTAATTTATTTTCACGTAGTTCCTGGTGATTTAATTTACTTCAACATACTTAGATAGGTACGTTTATCATGCATAATTACGTCCAACTGACTTAGTACCTACGGTCGAAAATAAAATCATGCGTTCGCAGATGTACTGAGTCATATTTTGCTTCTGAGTTTTCAGCGGGTATTCCGAAAAACAGACAGTTTTCTAATTTTTATGATTCCGAACTTTTATGCTTCCAAGAGATCCTACTGGGCCTCGGGGCTGGAGTCCTGATGACTCAATTTGATCGTGTAACTGGACCTAAAAACATATCCGCATATAATGTCTAATTGGATTGCACTTTGCAAAAAGGAACCACTAGCATTGCAATGATGCTAAGATTGTGCAACTTCATCTTTTGCAATAAAATTGCGGAAATCGTGAAAAACTATGAATTTAGATGGTAATTTTTTCTTAAATTTACAGTTTTTAGCGAGTAAAATAGAGACTATGAATGGATAATCGGGTTTTTCCTCCAAGACAAAAGAAGTTGCACAATCTTAGCAACATTGCAATGCTAGTGGTTCCTTTTTGCAAAATGCAATCCAATTGTAAGTTGGAACGGAGTGGCAACTAGTCATGTAGATTCCCTGATTATAAATTTGGGTGGAGGCGCAAGTCATCGGGGATCTTATGAAGAGACGAAAGGAGCTGCAGTTTGAATGAATGAACAATATAACCCGCCAATAACTTAACGCGCTATACTTGCTTCTTGCGTCTGTCATCTTTGTAATAAGGTCAAATCAGTCTCATAGCTAGCGATCGAATAAAAAAGTTTTTAAATTTCGACAATGATTCAGGTGCTTCAGTTGGAGAGACAATCATCTAGCTACTATCCTTATCGGGACTTCTTTAAAATTTTGAATTTGCCAAAATTGTTCAAATAAGGACGGAACTAAACCTTATTTCAGATCTAGGTAAAGTATCGTCGTTTACCTAAAGCCTAATTTTTCTGTATTTTGACGTTCCACAAATGGTTATTGCCGCAAAACATTGTCACGAACCGTGCGAGGTCCCGACAGTGCGGTCCGTAGACGATGGGAGATCCCAAACCTCCTGACAGTCATATGGGGGAGGGGGGAGGTTGGCCCAAACCTGACAAAAATTTTTAAAAAGTGTTGGAGTTCAACACTGACTGAAATATACTTGACTTGAAATCTAGGTGAGTAAATGGGGATAGGTAAAAAAAATCGCGGAAAAAAGCCTGACGTCATTCCGAGACAGCCCTAAGCACGCGCGGCATGTAGGACGCACTTGCAATATATGCGGATCTAGAGGATCCTTGTGGATTGTAGAGCTGCTTTTAAAGATCAGAAAAGCTGACAGCAATGTGGCGGTGACCAGCATCGACTGACATCAATGTTTTCAAGCAAAATCCATACGTAAAGTATCGAAATCCAAGGAAATTAGCTTTTCAGCTGAAGAGTATCCTCCAGCTCTATCCAAATACATGTTCAGCTAGATCCTAACTTGAACAATTTTCGTCACATTCACAATTTTTAGGAAGTTCCGATAACGACGGTGGCAAGACGATTGTCTCTCCAACTGAAGTAGGAACTCTTGCCAGGACTTGAAAACTTACTTATTCAAACGCTTTCTGCGAAACCAAGTAAAACTAATTCATTCGTTGACAAATGTAAGAAATAAGTCGTGATCATTGTATAACCGGTGAGGGTAGCTACGCCGCAAATCACTGATATCATACAAGGGGCTCTATTTACCTCAAAATCTACAAGAACGTACGAGACTTTTTTTTATTTTTTATTTTTTTTTATTTTTATTTTTCAAACCATTTGGACACAATCATTTGGAGAATGCGGTCTCCCCAAAAAGAATATAAGCACACGTATATTCTTTTACCGACGAAATTTTCAATTGATCTTATTTCTCTTTAAAAAATTATTTATCCGTTCCATTTTATTAACAAAAAAATTTTTTCAAAAGGGAATTATAATTTTCGATTAATTTATTTTTTTTTAAAATTTATTCGAACCAGATGCACCCTTCACGAATGGTTTAAGCAAAAACATAAAATTACATACTGAGCGACTAAAGAAAAATAGTTGTTACAGTATTAAATCGTTGAGGAGATAAGAAAAATATGAATCTATTAATTCCTCATTAATACGTGGTATTTGAAAGATGCGCGCGTTTGAATTTGATATTCATATAAGAATGGAATCAAGGCAAATAATACTTATAAAGAAATAAGAAGCTATTTAATTCAAGAAAAGCACATCAAGGCAACGAGATTATATTTATTGCAGTGCGGCTGTGTGAACGGAACCCAGCGCGGTGGGTGGAGATGGGGCGAGGGGTGCAAACGGATTAAATACACCAAATGAAGCTGCCTGCGCTGCGTGACAACGCTGACTACAAGATGGGACGAAAATAAGTAGTTCCCGGATGAGTGGGCAATTCCGGTTTTATAAAGAGATCGGAAAATCTAAAAGGAGAAAGGACAGCGTGCGAAAAAGGCGTGACAAATTAGGGGATTGAGTTCGGACGCCTTTGCAATGGGTGACCTCGAAGCAGTGACAGGTAATCGGCTTGGCAGCGGTGTATGGAAAAGAGAGAAATTTTTGTCGTCTTGGGACCGCCAAAGTCGGGACATCGTCTTATTTCTATCAGTATCGGGACGGTCCCGATAGTGTTTCATGCGAGAAAGTACAACTTTTCTGGAGAGAGTCGAAAAACGGACAACACTCCCCGTAGATGCCAACCCGGGGCTACCCGTAACCGTTGTTAACTCCGAAGTCCCGACAATGATGGTACGTAGTTGAAGTCCCGACAATGATTCGAACTCCGTCAAGGGAGGGGGAGAGGGAGAGAGGGGGAGAGAGAGAGAGAGGGGGAGAGAGAGAGAGGCGTTCATGAACCATACAAATATTACCATATAATAACACACATAAATGTACTCTCCGAGTGGAGAGCCTATATTTTCATTCCAGACCAGCTGCTCTTCAAGTTGTGAAAGTTCCTCTCTTCCGCCTTCAGTTCTATGAAGCTGTTTGAGGAGAGAAGATCCGGGAAACTTCTGAACGGGAATGATTGCAGCAAATCTTCGAGAATGAGCAAGAATGATTAAATTACATCAGTTGAAGTAATTGAAAATCATCAGATCCGAGAATTCGACAAAGTTTATTACTCTGCCTTTTCCAGTTTTCTTCAATTTATCTTTTAGCTCGAGCTTCAGCTAAGTCAAGCGTGTTTAATTCCTCCCTTCATTTTTGTTCAACCTTTCTTCTTAAAAATAAATTACAGCGACACTCTAGCCCCTATTACCCTGTATTTATTTCATCAATTGAAAACTATTATAATAGGAATAACTTTAAGAGATGAATATTATGGTTTATCCGCGACTTTAGTGAGATATTTTGCGATTACTCCTCTTTTTTTCTCAACTGACATAAGCTCATTTTTAAGATATGCGAACTTTTACTTGTTTTTCTAGAATTTTAAAATTGAAAAACTGTGAAGCAATCACTAAAATCTGACATAAAAGAGGTTCCTAGACTGGGTCTCCCTCTTTTTGACCTTTACACTGAACGGTACATAGGATGTTTAGCAAAGAGTAATTATTATAGTTTTAAGAAAATCCTCACAGGATCTTGTAGGTTCGTTCAGTTCGCGATCAAATACCCTATCGCGGTACAACAAACAAGATAAAACTGGAATACTTACAGGAAGGAAAAGACATGTTCTCACATCCACCCTGAAAACTTATATCGCTTCCTATGATGTTATAAAATTCTTGATTTCTTAATTACGGACAAAGAGCAAGGAAAATACGAGTGTTGATGACGGCGCAGAGATACAACTATTCGTGCTTTATGGATGTCCGTGTTGTATCCGAAAAATTGAAGGCGCGATGGCGTGAGGCGTGAACTCGCCGTCGCTGTGTTAATCAGATTTGGGAGAAAAGTTAAACACTCCTATCTATACTGCCGTGATAGCGAAGAGAGCTGTAATTCTCAAATATTCGATATTGAGGTCACTTCAAAATTCGCCCAATCTCTTTTAGATGAAATCATTGAAACAGCAAAATTCGTCTTATTTGTATGAAAAAGAGAAAGGTGAGGAAGCTGTAAAAGCGCAAAAAATGACAGAGTTTCAGATAGAACAGCTATAAGGAGCATTATTCCTCCGGAGAGCCAATGACAACAGTGCTTTTAAGTAAAATGCCGTCCTTCTCTGCCACTTTCAAACCTGAAAATGTGTTTTTTGTGTGTCCGAGAAGCAACCACGAAGCATGCAGAAGATAGCACTTACGGTTGTCTTGCCTACCACTGGCTTAGCATGGAAATGAATAAAAACCTTTTGTTGTAATTACAATAAAATCGGTATATTTTTAATCCTCCGAATAATTTCTAGGAGTTTTTCGGATGATAGGTGGCAGTTTGACAAAGAACGGATGACTTCATCGATAAAATTACCGCTCATGCTACCGAGCCCATTTTCTCAAGACTTCATTTTTGTACTTATGGTTCTCTTCGCTATCACGGCAGCTACCTGTGCCGCACAATGAATCAAGTTAATGCGAGAGGTCGAACAAGATTTTTTTTTACTAAAACTGCGAATTTAGATGTTCAATTCGTGATATTTTAAAGTTTGACGGGTGCTTTCTGGAGTAAATTTTATGGGAGAACCAATCGGTCAAAAACCAATTTTTCCGAAAAAAAGGAGGTCATTTAACATTCTGGATGTAGAAAAAATGTGCGAGAAGTTGCAAAATGCTGAGTTACCCACTACAGCAGTTGGTTTTACATCTTGGCATTGCTAAGATAACTGCTGCGGCGGGTAATTCGTGATATTTTAAAGTTTGAGGGGTGCTTTCTGAAGTAAATTTTATGAGAAAACCACTAGGGCCACTTTCAAGACCTCCATGTTTTATAAAAATGGAGTTACGAGCTTTTAAAGTTATCCAATTTTATCCGACCTCTCCGATTGATTCGTCCCATTGTGTGTCGGTGAAGACCCTGATTCTCTCTCCCTCGCAGGCCGATGCACAACAGGTGAAATTCGCAAGTCGCCTCGGGCCTTCCTTTGTGGGCGATTCGAACTCGAAGGAGTAACTTTCCGCGGCGATCACGGGGTTTTCCGAGCGAGTTACCTAAAGTGCAATATTAAATAATGCATACGCTCGACGGACTGGATCTTTGAAAAAAGGTAACGAAAAAAGGTAACGAAATTAGTGCCGCCGGCAACCATGACGGGGCCGGAGAAAAGAAAATGCCGAGAGAGCTTCCGATGGGCGAGGGCGGGAGAGCGAGTCGGGAGGAAAACGGGAAGTTTTATTTTCGTTCGTTTCCATGAATTATATTTCGCAGACCGCGTTGAAATTCGTTTGCTCTTGCGTTTGCCCCAGTGTTGTCTTCGTAACTCTCGTTACTTTACGTTACGCTGCCCGGAGAAAAAAACTCGGTTATGTATACCGAGCAGAGGACTGATTATTGAAATTGATAGACAAAGTGATAGACAAAGGAGACATAAAGAGTAAGGAGCGACCCTATTGGTGGAAACGGGTGGCTCTTATGGACTTAGGGGAGAAAATGATGGACTAATTATCGGGTCTCTCGTGGGTTGCCGTTAGTTAGTCTTTCACCTACGTCCTTTGTCGATCGTAGCCACCCGCTTCCACCAATAGGATCCTTCCATATCCCTTTAGTCTGCTTTGTCTACGGCTTTGTCTATCAATTTCAATAATCGACCCGCAGTTTAGTAGGGACTTCTCGATCTAGAAGACTGAGCCCTTAGTTTAATACTGCCGTGCTATGGAAAAACACCGTATGAACCTTCAGACGTTGCCTAACTTCCTTGGACAAATCGCGAATTTTCGAAAAAAAATTTAAGACCTCTTCTTCGAATTTTATAGAGAATTTTGTTCGTAATTTGATTTTGAAAATTTCAAGGAAAAATATTCATAACTTTCTCTAATAATAAATAATATCTATGAGGAAATTTGGCAACATTAGAATGTTCATACGGCGTTTTTCCATAGCATGGCAGAATAGTTGGGCGTTCTAGCCAATTCAGTCGACAAAACTGAATTAATTTTAGTTTAGTGGCTTCAGACCAACGAGCCAAAGTATCAGTTCACCGGTCCGAAAACAGAGATTTATAGGGAACAAGTTTCACGTTAAATAGCATTTTTCGGTTTGTTTTAATTAAAAGTGTCAATATCTGCTGGAGATACGTAAATTAGAGAGCATCTGGAGCATTTAGTATCATCGAACTTACATCTAATAAACCAAACAGTGTTTTTGAATACGTGGGAAATCTACCACAAAGGGTATCCCGGGATAAGCATGTCAAAATGCCCTTGTGAATGGATTTTTATTTTAACCATTTTAAGTCATCAAGGGTGTCCTAAAACTTAGGTTTTGGGGGATTTTAGCCCCCCAACCCCCTCCGCCCCCCTTCAGACCCCCAAAAACCGCTTTTTGGGACTATTTTTGACTATGCTAACGTCATTTCCTCATAACTTTCGTAATTTTCGATAGAATTAAACCAAAATTTGTCAGAATCTACATCAATTAGCTTAGTTTTTGTATAAAAAAATTCATTATCATCGGATAATATTTTAGCCTCTAAAAAAATTTGTAAAATTTTTGAAAAAATCATTTTTTTCCTTTTTTCGCGGCTAGGTGGCGTATGGAAACATGCACACAACCAAAAATTGTCTCTTTTCTTAATTTATACATTCAATAAGATACAGGAAAAATTTCGTGTTGATCGGAGTGGTGCGCCATACTTAAAAACGCAATTTTCTAACCTCAAAACGGCCTAAATGCCACCATTGGCCTCCTTTAATGACTAGGCGTTGAGAAATGTAGAGAGAAATACCCGGTTTTATCGTCTCACCTCTTAAGTGATCCACTTAAGTACCTTGAGTCAAAATTTCGAGTCGATCAGAGTGGTGCGCAACACCCAAGCACGCAATTTTCTAACCTCAAAACGCCGAAATTGCCCATTTCGGAACCCATTATCACTCCGTGTGAAAAAATAAGAGGAGGTACATCCGATATTATTGTCCTACCTCATGAATTAGACACTTAAGTGCATTGATTCAAAATTTCGGGTCGATCAGAGTGGTGCGCAACACCCAAGCAAGCAATTTTCTAACCTCAAAACGCCGAAATTGCCCATTTCGGCACCCATTATCACTCCGTGTGAAAAAATAAGAAGAGGTACATCCGATATTATTGTCCTACCTCATGAATTAGACACTTAAGTGCATTTAGTCAAAATTTCGTGTTGATCAGAGTGGTGCGCAACACCCGAACGCGCCGATTTCTAACCTCAAAACGGCCAAAATGTCTATTTTGGCACCCATTATCACTTTGTGTGAAAAAAAGAGAGGTTGGTACATTCGATATTATAGTCCTACCTCATGAGTTACACACTTAAGTACATTTAGTTAAAATTTCGTTTCTATCAGAGTGGTGCGCAACACCCACGCACGCGCCGATTTCTAACCTCAAAACGGCCAAAATGTCTATTTTGGCACCCATTATCACTTTGTGTGAAAAAAAGAGAGGTAGGTACATTCGATATTATAGTTCTACCTCATGAGTTACACACTTAAGAACATTTAGTTAAAATTTCGTTTCTATCAGAGTGGTGCGCAACACCCACGTACGCAATTTTCTAACCTCAAAACGGCCAAATTGCCCATTTCGGCACACATTGCACCGCTCAGCATGGGTTCTGTCCTTCGACACAGATCAATTTTTTTGGATTTATAGGTGCTGAAGAAGTCCAATATTGCCCATATTAACTTCAGGAAAATTATCTGGTAGTCAGGGCGCCGCCATTTTGATTTTTTTCAAAATTGAGAAAACCCACGTTTAGATTTTTGCTCCTGAACGGTTCATCTCGCGAAAAAACAAGAAAATGTGAAAAAACACGAAAAAACATGACCATGTTTTTATCTGCTGGTTTTTTTCTTGTTTTTCTCGTGAGATGAACCGTTCAAGAGATGTTCGCAAGAGATATTTTTGCTCCTGAACGGTTCATCTCATGAAAAAACAAGAAAATGTGAAAAAACACGAAAAAACATGAACATGTTTTTATCTGCTGGTTTTTTCTTGTTTTTTCGTGAGATGAACCGTTCAAGAGATATTTGCAAAATTCTAATCGTGGGTTTTCTCAATTTTGAAAAAAATCAAAATGGCGGCGCCCTGACTACCAGATAATTTTCCTGAAGTTAATATGGGCAATATTGGACTTCTTCAGCACCTATAAATCCAAAAAAATTGATCTGTGTCGAAGGACAGAACCCATGCTGAGCGGTGCAATGTGTGCCGAAATGGGCAATTTGGCCGTTTTGAGGTTAGAAAATTGCGTACGTGGGTGTTGCGCACCACTCTGATAGAAACGAAATTTTAACTAAATGTTCTTAAGTGTGTAACTCATGAGGTAGAACTATAATATCGAATGTACCTACCTCTCTTTTTTTCACACAAAGTGATAATGGGTGCCAAAATAGACATTTTGGCCGTTTTGAGGTTAGAAATCGGCGCGTGCGTGGGTGTTGCGCACCACTCTGATAGAAACGAAATTTTAACTAAATGTACTTAAGTGTGTAACTCATGAGGTAGGACTATAATATCGAATGTACCACCTCTCTTTTTTTCACACGGAGTGATAATGGGTGCCGAAATGGGCAATTTCGGCGTTTTGAGGTTAGAAAATTGCTTGCTTGGGTGTTGCGCACCACTCTGATCGACCCGAAATTTTGAATCAATGCACTTAAGTGTCTAATTCATGAGGTAGGACAATAATATCGGATGTACCTCCTCTTATTTTTTCACACGGAGTGATAATGGGTTCCGAAATGGGCAATTTCGGCGTTTTGAGGTTAGAAAATTGCGTGCTTGGGTGTTGCGCACCACTCTGATCGACTCGAAATTTTGACTCAAGGTACTTAAGTGGATCACTTAAGAGGTGAGACGATAAAACCGGGTATTTCTCTCTACATTTCTCAACGCCTAGTCATTAAAGGAGGCCAATGGTGGCATTTAGGCCGTTTTGAGGTTAGAAAATTGCGTTTTTAAGTATGGCGCACCACTCCGATCAACACGAAATTTTTCCTGTATCTTATTGAATGTATAAATTAAGAAAAGAGACAATTTTTGGTTGTGTGCATGTTTCCATACGCCACCTAGCCGCGAAAAAAGGAAAAAAAATGATTTTTTCAAAAATTTTACAAATTTTTTTAGAGGCTAAAATATTATCCGATGATAATGAATTTTTTTATACAAAAACTAAGCTAATTGATGTAGATTCTGACAAATTTTGGTTTAATTCTATCGAAAATTACGAAAGTTATGAGGAAATGACGTTAGCATAGTCAAAAATAGTCCCAAAAAGCGGTTTTTGGGGGTCTGAAGGGGGGCGGAGGGGGTTGGGGGGCTAAAATCCCCCAAAACCTAAGTTTTAGGACACCCTTGATGACTTAAAATGGTTAAAATAAAAATCCATTCACAAGGGCATTTTGACATGCTTATCCCGGGATACCCTTTTAGGAACGATTTCCATCAATACATTGTAAGTGGAGAAACATGTGATTTAAGAATTGAAAAAATAGATAGAAATAGGATAGTATATGAACTGCTATGGGAATTGTGTTGACTCAGTCAAAATACAGAGCACAGATATAACACTGCTGCTCTTGACCACATTTTTAAGCATTAAGTCTGTATAGGACACTCCATCTCACATTTGGATGTATTTCTGCCTGACGGAACTATGTGCATTGTGCATCATGACATGAGCCCTGTTATGTATATATTCTCATGGGTATCAAGGCTCATATCTTAATGCACATAGTTCCGTTTGGCAGAGATATGTCCATTTATGAAACTTGCATGCAGATCAAGGGCCGAACATATGGACAGATTTAACAGAAACGTAACAAGTCATTTGAGCTTGAACCTCAGAAAAGAGGTTTCAAGTTTTATTTCCTCATCTGACTTAATGTCTAGGACGAAGTTTGATTATTTTGAATATTTTCAAGTTCAAAATAATTTTTCTCGTCTTGGAATTTTTGACAAAAAAATTTACATTTGGTTGATTTAATATTATCCCCCTCCCCCACCCGCGGTGCATTCCTGCTGAACTCGGTCCAAATCAGCAACATTACCATGATTTTGGGCTAAAAATTTACAATCTTGACACTTTTCAGTTTACACTCACTTGATGCTTCTTTATCGCGGTCTTAACTATAATAGTTTTTTTTTGGCCCAAAGTTAATTTTACGTAATACAATAGGTAGTGTCGCGTTTCTCATGAAATTTTAATAGGGATGGATCAACTAAAAACAACTTAAGCAATTAAATTAACTCTTGTGAGAACTATGATTTCGATCTATGAGATTCGGCCCTTAAAACACGTTACTGTGCCATTGTTGTTTTTATGACCGTGTCCAGTTGCCGAAGAGGTTAACGTAATTAGGGTATTCTTTGAAGTCACTGATCTTGTATTCATAGCCGTCCTTGTCCCAAAGTACAAAATCTGGATGTTCCACGTGTGCGACGGTTAGGCCATACAGTTCCCGTGCCAAGGGGCAACCTTTTGACAGTCCACCAAAGGTGAATTGGTACCAACAGGTGTTCCAAACAGCCTTGCCTCGCAGGAAGTATCGCCGATAGGTGTAAGTGTTGCATGAGTTGCGATTGAATGGCAGCTTTTTACCAATCAGCCTTTTGGCGAGCGCAGCACCGATTGCAGGATCAAAATTACAGTAACTGCAATAAAACAAGTATCAAAACGAAATTACACCGCAACTTTGTGTGATTTATAAGTGTGATACGTAAAAATGAATGAATAACGGCTCCCTTCGAGCCATCGTACTTTTCTATTGGAGAATTTTCTTCTGAAGACTGACTGATACGAGGAATCGTAATATGATTCCACATAAGCAAGCGAAGTGTGTGGGGGGCCTCCTGCCCCCCCCCCCCCCGAATTGAAAATAGTATCAGGTTGCCCCCATTCCAGAAATTCTGGATGGTGGAAAAAATCCGTCATCGATGATGATTATCTCATTTAATGCACAGTCTTAAATGAAAACACCGTAACCATTCAGTTATTCAAATTCTCGTTAAATGAGTGTACGTCAATTAAGAATAGGAAGGAAAAAAGTAAAGATAGACAAATATAAAATGACCACCTCCCCCCCCCCAAAAAAAGAGCGTTGAAAGCTTTAATTCAGCTATTCCATCCCTGAAATATTCTACGAATCTTAATAAGTTTTCGTCATTCATACCTCTTACTGTTGTCTATTTTTTCTTTCTGGACCATCATTCCTTTAGCCCACTTGGAGAATTTGTTCTTCCCAATGAGAGTTGTCCAGAGGTCAATACCGTGACATGACCCTTTGTAACCGTAAATAACAGTTTCCTCATCCACCGCGAACACGTGGAACGGTTCGGTTCGGGAAGTCCGAATATAATCACCAGCTTTCAAGTTTGTCTCGCTCAAAAGACCATAACCAAAGTTCCATTTCTTTATAGCGACCACTTCTAAGAGACCAAGGGTGGTTATGAGGAGAATCACTGGAAGATTGAATAATGAATTAAGAGACATGATTTAAGATATCGTTCAGTCCACGGCAAAAGAAATTCAAAATCTATTCTCTCAAGTAAGAAACTAATTGTTAGAACGAGGCATTGCGGTTCGTATTCAACATTCATTGTCATTCTTTAAACAGCTCCTTTCTTTGAGATGTCCCAAAAATGGTGAGTATCGTCGTTAAGTGAAGTTTAAGCAGATCCTCACACAAAATCATGAAAGAGACAATTTCAACGAATTTCGAACAAAATCTAACAAAATCACTTCGGCAGTGCCTAGATTATTGCAAGGGATATAAATGATTTGCATAAAAAAAAAATTAAAATTTTCAAAATCTGCCAAATTTTTCCTCTTGTATTTAGTGTGGAGGCAAATTACTCATTCTTATCCCTTGCAAGGATCCATTTTTAAAGTTATATTTTTTAAATTTTACTCGAGACTCATTACAATTGTCTTTTTTATGAGGCTATGTTAAGGGTGCCTCAAACCTTCCTCGATCACAGTGTAAACCAAATGGGGCCTCCCGTTCCGCAATGGAATGAGCTGTTAAAGCGACGACTTTAAACACAGCCCTGATTTGCAAGCCGGTAACGCAATTTCCCTCCATTTAAATGTTCTATAAATAATCTACGCTCTCATCTTCATTAATACGATTTTCATAGGTATTTGAATACGAAAAGTTGGCGAAAGGCGATTCAATATTTTCATCAAATTGAAGAACACATAATTTAACTGCATTAGACCAATATTGCAGTTGCTATTACAGGGAATTAGAGATCCTAAGTAGATGAATAATTGAATAACCACACTCCAGCGTAGATGAGATTTGTCTTTAGGTACTGAAAAATCCTGAAGTTCCAAATTTTGACGATTTCAGAGCTTTAAAGTCGAAAAAATGAGAAATCTCTATTGTGTTGGTAACAAAAATAAGATTTTAGGCTAATTCAAAAAATGGTATCGAAGTGGCATGATGAGTTCCTCGTTTATTGTCATATAGTAGTTAGCTTTTACTGGCTCAGTAATTATGATGTTTTACGATAAAGTAAAGGAGAACCGTAGAGATGGTTCATCCCTTATTAAATTGCTTAACTTACTCCACTGCATGGTTGAGATGTACCATCAAGTCCGTATGCGCTTCAACACCGCGAGCCCCCTGTATAGTTGGTATCCGAAAAATTCCACTACCTCTGGTGCTTGTGTAGAATCACGACAATCTTGAGCACTGACATCCGATCCACTGAATTTATTTCACTTCCACCTATTCCCACACCGGTTTGGGTTTTCAGCAATGACGCATGAAATCATTTTTATCCTGTACACGGATATCGAGGTATTTTCCATCGGTGCGAAAAAACTGCGACAAAAAATACGCGACAAAAAATTCGCAACAAAAATACGCAAACCTCAACACTCGAAAGTGAATGGATAATTAGGGTAAAACACTAGTTTCGGTAAAAGCAATCCCATAGGCTTCGGAGAGACCGGAAAGCAGTGTCGACCTTGGCCCTGAAAAAACTAGGAACCTCCGGGAAAATGGAGATGTTGCATGTGTGAGGAATTTGCGATTTGACTGTTGATTCTTACGTAAAAGTTCGCGAGAAACACAATGGTGCCACTGGTTTTCTCTGAAATCAACTCCCAAGCTCAAAAAAAGCTCTCAAGTTGAGGCCAAAATGGAGGGTATATCCCACCCTACCCTGAGAGTCCACCTCTACATCAAGACGAACTCTCCATGTGAAGATAAGGAGCAAATACATTAGCAGGGTTGCCGAGTTTTCAGTTTTGGAGTCCCCA